>NC_083615.1:25949889-26039889 GCF_963584025.1 Labrus mixtus
TGTGGAGGCCTCTCTGCTGAGGGATTTGGGTGTAGGGGTGAGCGTGGGTGGGGGGTGGGGCATCAAAGCCCTCTGTGATCTCTTTCAAACCGGGGAGCTGAGGGGAGATGAGAGCACCTGTGCACTTTGTTGAGAGATGACACTGGAGGATTCAGGAAGAAACAGCAGCGTGATGCTGCCGAGAATAACTGTCACTATTTCTCTGCTTAAATCTTTGTGACAAACAATCTGCAGGAGCTCCACGGGCTTTACAAACCATAATCAGGTACATTGACATTAATGCATTGGTGCTTTGCAGAGTTAAAGCAGGGACAATAAAGCGGTCAGCAACAATTCCAGCTGACTGATGGTGGTCTGATCAATGAGGCCCAGAATGCACATGATGTCGATACGCACAATGAGAGCGCGCTGTTCAGTCTTTGTGCTAATCAGTTTGGACCGACGCCCTTTTGTTTCTGATCTGGATGTCATCCAATCGCTCCTTTGGAGGCCGCTTCACATACTTCCCATAACCCCATTCATGGAGACAAATATGTCCAAAGTGGCAGTTCAGAGTGGCTTTTGATTTGCAGGATCGGCCCGTTCCATTGTGAAGGGAAAAACGCCGGGTAAGCAGGACGGGGCTGACCCACGCTGTTGATCTCCAGAGAGAACGTGGGCTTCAGAAAAACAACACACACACTGTCAGAGGGCCAAAGGGAAAAGCTACCAACTATACAAAGATACATTTAAAAGAAAAACCTGTAGAAATATACGAGTTTAATAAAATATAATTTCAAGATACTCTAAGTTACCCTGCAGAAATGCGCAGAGTAAATCTGGCATTATGCCTATTCACACATAATACATATCCATCTAAAAAGCTTCCATGACTTCTGCTGACTGCATTTAGGAACTCTTCTTTGGGAACCACAAAAGTTCACATAAGAGTTTCGACAGTTTCCCAGAGTTGATTACAGTCTCTATCTGGGACACTCTGAACCACATCAGTCTCTGTGCTGCACCGCGGCTCATCAGCAGAACCTGAAATAGAATCTAAAACCCGGAGAGAGCCGGTGCAGGAGGGTGCCCGGCCCCACCATCTGCTTCAGATCTGGAGTTTGGGACTGGGGGGAGTTGCTGGTGCCTCCTCTGGAGGCTGGATACAAGACAGGATAAATGCCATCAGAGGTGATTACGAGACGGGGGATTGGTTTTTAAACGGAGCACGAGCTTTCAATTACAGCTGGATCCAGATCACATGCCTGCAGAGCTGGAGTCAACAGCTCGTCTTCTTCTGACATTTCTTTAACTCCTCTGATAATCAAACAAGGCTCCTCTGCTACACTTGATCCTCGCGGGGCTTTCGTTCATTGATAATGAATAACATGTGGCAAAAGATCTGCAAGAGTGGTTTCATCCAAGAAGTTTGACTGAAGAAGTGCACAGCCCTGTGATTATTTCCACAGAGCATGACTCACTCTGCAGTGAGCTGGGTTCACTGTTGATGAAGGGATCTGGTCTGTGATCTGGTTCAGCTTCTGATGTCTCTGAATGTTCACTTACAACTTCATCAGAGAGTCTTTTTACATTCATGTGCCATGACAGCAATTCAAAATCAATGCACCCCCTGCTGTGACATGGCTGTATTTGGACAGTACATTTAAAGTAAAAAGTAGGAGGGAGTGTGGATAGGAATGTGGGAGGTATGAAGTTGGACTCATGCTCATGGCAGCACATGGCGCACACCTGTCCCAGTGAACCCACCACGCAATCCACACAGTGACAAACTCTGAACTCTTTGGCCATCACATTCTTGTCTTCTCTCTTTACCTGACTCTTTACCTCACTGCACCGTTAATGAGAGGCAGATTGATGGTAACTAAAAGACCCTCAGGGTGATGGGACTTTTTACCAGCTCTACTGGTCTACTGAGCATTTAATCTCCCACGAGGCACGCAGGCCCGTCCTGCACTGGACACCTGACATGTAAGAGATGACTTCTAAGAAGTCTTCTTTACAGTAAAAGTTGTAAACAGCGAAGGGATTTGAAGTGAGGGCCAAGCATCCTGCTCACCTGAAGAGGCGTTGTTGAAAAAGCCTCTGATACAATCTAAAATGCAGCGGCCATAATCAGGGATCGGAACCAGAGACCGGTGCTTTTTGGTCCAGGTACATGACAGTACTGTTAAGCTCACGGACAAACACTGCTCTTAAATGCAGCATCTGTACTTAGCGAGTACATGTCTGTGTAGGTTCTCAGTCATCCAGGTCATGGTATAATTCAAAGCTTGATCCGAATGGCAACTGGACTGGTTGAAGATCTTGAATAGCTAGAAAGGTTAACGACTCAGCTAACAACTCTGATGTGAGTCATCATTGAGCATTAGCATGCAAATGGATGCTAGAGGATCTATTACCATTAGCATGCTAATAGTTCCATAGAGGCTTACATTTCTCGCTACGTCCACCAGTCAGTTTAGAACTGAAGAAGCCTTTCAGAGGAGTGGAGGTGAAACGTCTTCAAGATCTTCAGCCAGTGGGCTTTGGATCAAGCTTCCAGAGGGCACATTCATCTCTGACCCACTTTAGTACAGTTATTTGCTAGTTTTGAGGACAAGTATATTTGCCCACCTCAAATTAGTTGTTCTTTATTGCCAATTCAAAACAGTAGCTTACACTGCTAGCAGCAATGAACGACCACCAGGGATATAGTTACTAACTGTTATAAGCTGTTTTAAACTGTTAAACAGAAGTAAAGCAGACCTGATTTAAAGCCCTGTATCTCTCAACTGTATAGTTTAGTTTCAGCTGATGCATTGTTAGTGGGAGCTTCACTCAGTTCTGCAGGTTCTCGTTAAATCAGTGTTTCTGTGAGGCTCACACCGCCAGCATCCGAGAACAGGCTGCAAGACGAGCTGCTGCTGACGTTCGCTCAGTTTGTTTGTAGGAGCTCTGCTTGATTTTAGGTTTCGATTTCTCTTCCCGTTAGTCGTTCCCGAGGGTTTTGATGGAGAAAAGTTCCTGCAGAGATCTCCTCCCCTCCAAAACAGACACGACTGGTTATTTCAAAGCAGCAGAAAACACAGAATGAAGCAGCTACAAGGTTCAAACCGTTGTCTCTCTGACGCTCTGAAGCACACAGAAGTGTCGACAAACCTCCTCTGCACTCACTGGTATCTATTCCTACATTTATTTATGTTCTTTTCTAAGTGTGACTGACTGTTAAACTACATAGAAGGTTCTTTATGCAAACTATGTTTTAGAACATCTCCAGTCAATCCACCCTGATGAGGCTTGCTGTACTGTAGCACACTTAAGACTCTTTCAGAAAACTGTTTCTTCTTGAGACCTCATGAATCATTGAGGCCGATAAGTCATGACCCAAAGAGTCACACATACAAAGGGACGAACGCTGTGAGATCATGTGATGCCTGGTAAAGGAGGCCTTATCTTATGACTTCATAACATCAGTGCGAGGAGTCAGATATTCATCATGAGTTCGGTATGTTGGACCCCAACAACCCTGGGCCTCAAATCTGGGCACGAGAGCCGGACTGTGTGACTGATTCTGTGTGGTTAACATCACCGCTGAGATTAAATGACTCACACATCCAGGCCTCCTTCTCTTCAGCCACATGTCACACCTGTCAGTGTGTGATAAGAGATATTAAAGCACTGTAGGGGTGACAGGTCCAATGTTTGTTTGGCTGAAATGAAGCTGTCAGAGACGAAGTTACGACTTGAGGAATATTCAGGTCTGTCTGAAGAAACACAGATTCATCAAAAAAGAATGAAAACACTCTGAACAGCTCAAGTTTGATTGTTTTCTTACCTTTAAACTATTCAACCATCCATTAGAATTAGCCGCTGTGAACATCCTTACTTGAGGTGAGTGTGAGCCAGAGAAGGACGGAGGAATCAGGGAGGAAAGGAGCTGAGACAAACATCCTCTTACACCTTTCATACACTGTTAGGTGGACCTGCATCCTTTTGGATATTTAGAGACTGATACTAGTCTGCTGCCACTTGTGTGAAGTAACAGACAGGAGGTCAGTTTGACTGGAGCTTCTCTGCACTGACAGCTTTGTTTATTGAACACTGCCTCCATTGACAGACTGCCGAGGAGAACCTAAGAAAACCAGCTGTCACTAAATAACGTAATAATGATGATTTCCTCACACACACACACACACACACACACACACGTAAGCACTACTTCTCTCTAACACTCACAGGAAGTGTAGCTGTGACTTCATGTCTCGTGTTCTCGCCCGGGTCTGGGAGCATTGTGGGCGGCAGACCTCAAGAGTTCAGGTTCCTTCCTGTGCTTCAGTTTTTATAGTCTGATTCAGGAACAGCTCAGCGTCGGCAGCTCACTGTTCGGACAACAAAACACTTCTGCTGCCCGAAAACAGACGTCATTAATCTATGTCTGTCCCTTTTATTGAGGTAGTTTCTGAACGTGTAATCTCAATAAGTGAAACATATGAATCCCTGCCAATTCAGTTTCTGCTCTGCCAAACGCACAAGAGCCCAGAAAGCAGCCAGAGAGGCCTCCAGCAGGCAGGAGAGAGATCAATCACCGCTGACACTACGGTGGCCTGTGAGGACGGTCGTTTTGATCCAAACAAAATAAGAAAGAGGAGCTAAAGGCTGGGAGAAGCCAGCGCACTTTAGAGGCCGAGCTGTTTGTTCAGCTGCTGGGGAACCTCGACACTCTGTGTTTGATGTGCTGTGAGTTTGGATCAGACGAGGTTTGAGGGGATGGATGTGTTTGTGTCGCTTTGAGTGTGTGTGTGTGCCTGTGCCTGTATGTTTACCCCTTATGAGGAATGCTTCACCTGTTGTTCTCATCACTAAAAGAACTGGGACTGGAGCCTTTCTAAGATCATAAAGATGAAGAGAAGAAATAACAAAACCCAGAGCCACAGAGTTTTACAACGTCCAAGAAACCACTGAATTCCAATTCCATTCATCGCCGTAGATTTAAATCTAAACTCGGCCTCTGGTGCACGTCTTCCCCCGCTCTCTCTCCTCTGCACATTTCCTGTGTCTCTTCAGCTGTCCTGTCCAATAAAGCCCAAAGATCACTTTAAAAAACTGTTCTTGATGCATGAATCCACCCGCCTCCTCTGAGGTCAATGGTTCAGCGGAAAGACAAACTGTTTTCACACTCACGCACTCATGAAATTGTCTCGATAGTTTCAGGCCGACTGTCCCTGAAATCCTCCTGATTAGCTTGTTCACACGTGCACCTCACAGCGAGGGACTAAGAATCCACAGCCGCTCTCCTCTGCAGACAGGAGACAAGTCACAACCTCTTCGGACACTGTTCTAGGATGCAGAGGGCGAGAAGTATGAATATGAAAAAAGTGAGCCACTAACAGATGCTGCTTCATTTGGACTCTCCGTGGCGGGGACGATGGGAGAATGTGGAGGAGTGATGTGAAGGAATCGGTTACATCTGTGTGGCTGAACTTCAGAGAAAAGAGAATCTGTGTGAAATAAATGGATCTCTTTCAGTCTTTTTCTGATTCATCTCCTGACCGTCACCAGCTGCTCTGTCTGCTGCCCTGAAGGGAGCACAGGGGCTGCTTGAAGAAAGACTGAAAGAAAGGTTGATGATCCTTAGACTTAAACCGTCCCAGGCAGAAAGGAGCGAGGACTTAAAGGAGCGGTTAAAGGCTATACTACTCTGGAAATATCTACTCACTTTGTCTGCTTCTCCCTGTGAAACCTGACTCTCTGGCATGTTCCTGTCCTGCTTTTGTCCTTTTGTTGGAGGATTTTAGTGTCGGAGAGATGAAGCGGCTAAAGCTCGCATGACGAGGCAGCCAATCAGCCTCTTCTTCTCAGAGAGGCTCCCTCACCTCGGGCTAAAGACGTGGCCGGGCAGGTCTGCAGCTCGTACAGTTGAGATGTTTGTTTGGGGTAACAATAGTATGAAAATCCTGCGGTGGGACAGCTGGAAAGATAAATGCCTCTACAGAGGGTGTTGCACGAGAAACATCTGGAACGAAAGGCAAACAAGCTTTCATCAACGGGGATATTTCCTTCCTCTGGCGGTAAACAAAGTTAAAGTGAAACATGCTGGCAGAGAAACTCTGAGTATGAAGCTGAGAGTGGAGGAAGAGTTCTGTGAGCCGCAGAGACAAATCCTCCTCGGTTCTCACATTTCAGAAGCTGTAAGCAGCAACATGGTTAAAGGCTTTATATGCGATTTTTCACACTTGAATATAATAGAAATCAAGTATATCCTCTGAAAATAACTCTGTGAGTAATGACTGTCTACAATGGGTGTAACACCCGAGTCCCAATGTCTGTGATGTTTTCAGAGGTTTTTTTTTGTTTGTTTACATAGCCGGCCCGACAGCTGACTCCTCCCCTCGCAAATAAAAGTTGTTTAATTGAAGGACTAGAGAAAAGAAGAATAACATACTGTACTTACTGCTTAACTGTGTTTCTAGATCACGCTTATTTCGGGTAAATTAACATGCAGTGTGAAGATACGAGCATAATAGAGATCGCTAGCATTAGCATGCTAACCCACAATGCACCGCAAGTTGTTTTGGTTTCATGCTGGTGCTCAAGGGCGACATCTGCTGGATCAAAAAATTGCATATAAAGCCTTTAAACTGGTTCTGTTAAAGAAAGAGTCAGCAGCTTGTTCCTACAAAATAAAATACAACATCCCTTCTGGGCCTCCATACATGTGTGGTGGTGACTGAGTGTCTGATCCATCGTGAAATGCTTCCTCTAAACTCTGAAATAAAGGTTTTATCATTGAGAATCACAACATCCTTCCTGCTTCCTTACAGTGTGGACGCAGAGAGCAGTGCTGTCATAGAGATTCTTTATCGGGAACATTATCTGATAACAGGATTAACAGATACGTTTTGTGCTATGGTGGCATTTTTGACAAGGCAGCAAATCTTAACAGAACACCTGCAAAGACGCTGTGAGAAGCCAAAGAACGCCATCAACTGAAAAGGTCCAATATGTCCGCTAGTCCAGCGTCTCCCTCGCCCACTCTCTCTCTTCTGATCTTCCTCTGTCTCCGTCCTCTTCCTCTTAGCCTCAGCCGTCGTATCAAACAGTACAGAGACGGGCTAACTGTCTGCTTTGTAGCTGAAGGCTGCTGTGTGAACCTCGACCCGCTGACAAAGTTACATAGTGCTGAAAACAGGCGAGCGGGGCGCTCTGTTGACACGAGAGAGAGACGCCATTCTCCCTGTTGGAGGTTATTGTTCTAATTGATCGACTTTGAAACGACTGTTTGGAGGAGGAGGAGTTAAAGACTGTTGATTTAATTGTTGATGATGTCAAACGTTCCTGACTCTATGAATGTTTGTCTTTACCGTCTCTCCAGACAGTCTCATGGACGCCGTCTGTCTGTCTGTCTGTCTGTCTGTCTGTCCACCGCTGTGTGTGTACATCTGCCTTCCTCCACAGTAAGTCCACCTCTTTTTTGAAGTCCTGTTGTCCGTGCTCCCTCTCATCAGAGCCGTGCAGAGACACATGGATCTGTGGCCCGGAGCCAGCTGGAGCCGCTGCCAGCGTGTGTGACGACGTGTCCCCACAGACGGGACAGCGAGGCACCGCCGGGACAGAGGGAAGTATGAAGGGTGTTGACTGTACACGGCTACAGCTGAGGTGTCACTGATGAAACTGGATCACCCAGCCAACATACAAAGAAGAAGAAGAATGCACGCTGTACAGCTCAGTAATGAGGTTGATCATATCCTCGTCTCTTCATTTAAAAGTTAAACGGTTTCTTTTAACCTCCTGCAGCAGATCCGTCAATTTATTTGAGAAAAACACAAAATAAAAGTTAAAGGACGCCAGAGATGTAAAGAGAGAGGAAAACGCCTCTGTGTTACTGTCGAGAAATTGCTAACATTCAGGTCTGAACATCCTGCAGGCTCAGAGAAGGTAGTCCCAGTCTCACAGAGGGCTCTGTTAAAGCCTCCCAGCTCTCCGCATTACTCACTTCATCTCCATAAACACCGGCCTCAGTGTGTCCCTCCAGACTCTTTAGAAAAGTTCAGGTCTTAATGCGTTCTTAGTGGACGGCTCTTTAATATTAGCACAGCAGGAGGAAGAGGAAAAATACCTGCAGGCTGTTTTTCTTTTCTTCCCATGCGCTCGTGTTTCATCTTTCACATTCGTGAAAACAAACAACAGCAGAAGAAGACGACGGGCCTGTGATTAAGTCAATCCATCTTTTTAATGACTCCAAGAAAAGATCGGGGGATGGAGACAGGCTGGGATCTTCAAACATATGTAAATACAGGAGCAGGCTCAAACCTGAGCTTAAAAGAACACAAACAAAAACAGTCACAAGACAGGACGGCAAAAAAAAGAAAAGAGGAGACTGCTTCTGGTTGAAGCGTCGCTAAAGGTTTGTCCTGAACTCAGACTGTTCAGACGATTGTCTTAATGAAAACAGTATTTCTGAATGAATCCAGACTAGAGGGAGGGACAATCCATTATGTACAGGTACTAAATAAAACTCACTCTAATGGCAGCAAAACAAAAAGTTTATTTGATAAGAAAACAGTCTACAGCCACAATACAGCAGCCCCGTTAGTGCTAGCATCACCAGGCTAACCTGCTCGTGTTAACTCTGCTCTCACATGCTAAGCTCCTCGTGTTAACTCTGCTCTCACATGCTAAGCTGCTCGTGTTAGCTCTGCTCACACATGCTAACCTGCTCATGTTAACTCTGCTCTCACATGCTAAGCTACTCGTGTTAGCTCTGATGACACATTCAGACCTGAAAACTTCCAGAAATGTACAGAACAGTCCCTGAAATCTTGCTTCTTGCTCTGCACAAATGGTAGAGATGATGACTATGATGACACAGATTCTACGTGTAATCTGACACAGCATCAACAGATGAGTGGCGAGCAGAAAAGGGGTTTGATGCAGCTTCGCATTTTGCACGAGCATCACATAGATCCCACACCGGTCGCAGGATATTAATGTCTTTAACCACGCCCACTCGCTCTCACGCCCACTCGACCCAACTTCTTTCTGAATTTTTTGCCAGGATGTTGACAGGAAATCGTGCGGATAAGTGTGTGTGTGTGTGTGTGTGTGTGTGTGTGTGTGTGTGTGTGTGTGTGTGTGTGTGTGTGGGGAGAAAATGATCAGTGATAGATGACACCTTCAGCAGAGGAAACAGGGAGGCTGAATGTGTGTGACAGCGAGAGGAAAAGCTACAGCTGACCTCAAACATTGGAGCACATCATGACCAACATCAGGAACACCCTGGATTCAGAGCAAACACCCCACATGAGAAACATCTTCCCTTCAAAGTTTCTACATCATCCCCCCAAACTGCAAAGGCAAAAATCCACTCCTTGTGTGTTTTCCTCCTCGTTACAGAGTCCCTCCCCATCGCTGGCCACTAAAACCAGCCCCTCACAGGATGTGTGGTTTCTGGGCCTTTGATTGGGTTTCAGTCAGCAGAGGAGCTGGAGGGACCGACGAGGAACAACCCTGCTATTCAAGACCAGGCCTGTAATTCCAGAGGCAGAGACTTCTGCTGCAAGCCCCGCAGGGAGGGAGGGAGGGAGAGAGAGAGAGAGAGAGAGAAGGGAAGATGATGCAAGGGCAGTAAGTAGTTTAAACTCTCTGTCAAAAAGGAATTGAGTGGCACAGTTGATCGTATGAGGCTGCAGGACGGATATCGTTTGGCAATAAGATGACTGAACGGGCTAAAACAGGCTGAAACAGAAAGGCACACTCGTAGCCTCATCACACATTCACAAAACTCCAATCCACTGTATATTTGAACGCAAAAGGGCTGGACTTCTAATCCCAACTTTATCCAGAATTTTCCAGCCAGTCCCCTGGTAAAATCTCCAAAAGAAGTGGGGGTGAGCCATGCTGAGAAAACAGCTGGACATAGAGAGGAAAATTCACCGCAGGTGGTGATGACGTCTACATCCTGCTACCATCGGTGAATTCGCATGCACGTACTGAAACTGCTTCATTATGTTTCCTTTTTGCCGGTATGTTCCTCTCTGCGTTTTTGGTGATACTGGGAAAGTCTCCCACTATACCTTGTATCGCTATAAAGAGACATTTCTTTATCATAGCTAACAAGTCCCTGGCGTTCTTTCTATGACACGTCCTACCTCTTCAGATCTCCTCTCCACTCTAGATTACAGGGAGGTCTGTCCTGGAGTGCATCGTGTCCAATCGCTGAATTATATCCACTTCCTAAACTCACCTGCTGCGCTGTCATTGGCTGGAGGAAACACACCAGCTCCGCCCACAAACGTCCCAAGTCAACCAGAACAAAGCGGAACAGTAAAATCCAGTCAGAGGACAGAGTCTCTGCAGACACAGTCACCACCACACATGTATGGAGGCCCAGAAGAGACAATGGAGCAGCTTTACTTTAGGAGAAGTCTGTATTTTATTTTGAAGGAGAAAGATACTGACTCTGTCTTTATCCAAGAGACAGAGTTTGCACAACAAAACAAAAGCCTTCTCTTGATTGTGCACAAAAGCTTCCATCTGTTCTCTTTGACTTCATCTGCACATCTGATGACTCACTAAGTAGACTTTTATTTTTTCCTCCTTTCGTTAACCGCTCTTCCTACCACTTCAAAAAACATGCTTGTTTCTTATTATGAAGAAAGTTCCGAATCCAATTAAACATCTAAATAAAAACACAAATATGTTTGTCTGAAGAAAATGTTCAAAACTTTGAACCACGTCAGCCTCCATCTGAGATCTTCATGCAACAAGTTGAACAGACAAGGTTACTTTCAAGGTCAAGAAGATAAAACCTCTTATCTGCACACGAGCAGCGGGCCGAGACAAAACACAGCACAACACACACACACACACACAGCACAACACACACATTGATTCACTCTTCTCTAAAAACACTGGGATGTGTCTGCACACAGGCTGCATTGATTTCTGGTGTGATTCCTTTGAATGAGACAGTGAGCAGCACGCAGCGTCCTCGTGTTGCGGCCCTGTGTGTGTGTTAATCGGTTGTGTAAATGTTTGTGTAGCGTCGTCCTCTGTGGCCGTGTCTTTTGTCTGACTGATCATCCGTCCGTACACTCCCATCAGTCATCTTTTCAGTCGCTCCGTGTGAATAAGTGACGGGACTTCGGAGCAGAAAGGACTTCCAGGACTAATGAGCATGTCTTTGGACTGCGGGAGGAAGCCGGAGTACCCGGAGAGAACCCACACATGCACGGGGAGAACATGCAAACTCCACACAGAGAGGCTCCTGTCAGACTGGGATTCAAACCAGGAACCAGGGCTGTGCTCAAAATATTTATAATCGGCAATATATCATCATGTGCTCCTGGCAGATACATATATCGATGCAGATGTAATAGAAACGATTTGGCTGCAAAGCGGCCATGACAGTTTGTAAAGATAATTGACCTATGTAGGCGTTCACAATAACATCATAGCCGTCGCTCTGGGATTAAATATTTCAATGTACTTCTCTGAGGGCCTGAACTGAAGTGTTTTAAGTACCTTACGCCTCTGCTGTTATTCTCATCAGTAAATCAGCTACACAGAGAATTCTGTGTAGGACATTATCCAAAATCAACTTGTATCATGATATGAATCGTATCGTGGGGTTGTGGGAAATACCCGACAGGAACCTCCTCGCTGTGAGGCGACAGCGCTAACCACCACAATATGGTTTTAAACCATAATTCTGATTCTGCAGAAATCACAGTACATTCAGTTTAATAACCACGAGGAAGCTGATCACATGTCTGGTGTCCATATTTATAGGCAGCTGACTGTAAAGGCTATACAAAGGGTGTGACATGTTTGTAAAGCTGCAGAGAGACACGTCTCCAGCTGTGAGTATCAACAGAGACCGGGGTAGAAAATCCTTCTTCTAAAACGTGTCTGTATTATAAACGAGGTGAAAACATTGAACAAGAAGCAGAAACTTCCCCCCAAACTCCTCGGAGGACAAACAGTTCATCTTCTCCCACCTGGAGCTCAGAAGAGAAGTGACAGCTGAAACAATCCACCGCTGGAGACGGCTTCAGCCTCGAGTAAACACGCTCACTTTGGGGAATGTGGAGTCTGAAGTCTGGCAGGAAGCATAGGCTCGTAAAAAAAAAAATACTAAATAAACGTTACAGAGAAAAAAAGAACTGACAAAGTAAGGCCCTCAAAACTTTAGGTACTGCGATACTTTCAGACACCTCAAGTTTTAGAACAATGTAATCTCTCCTTTATTAGAGAGCACAGCCGAAGAGAGACAGGAAATGTTGGGATGAGAGAGAGGAGACCTCAGAATTTTATTTTTTTTTGCATGTGTGCATGTTCCCTTCTGTAGTACCAGGTTAACAACTATGTCTACTGCATATAAATTCACCTTTGACCTCTAAACAGTATGACTCCGTTTGATGTAGGGAAGAAGAGCATCAGCATGACTCTGGTCTTCAGTCGAGCGGGCACAGGCGGAGGATTGAGGGCACAGGGGTCGAGACTAAGAGGGGCAGGTGGGGGGGGGGGGGGTTAGAGTAAGAGTAATGAGGTGCATGGATGGGTTAGCTAAACGGGGATTGAAGATTGAGGGTGGAGAGTTAAAGACAGGCGGAGGACTGTGAGGGGGGCTTTGCCTTCGATAATTTCACATACACTCGAGGACTAAGAGCAACAAATCCAGGAGCTGAAGAAGCGATGTGACGGGAGGTGAGGTTTAGTTTAAAGGCTGTAGAATAAGCCCGGTCCATGTTGACATTGAAAAAGAAACACAGAGAACTAACACAAACACATTTAAGATGAGTTTCACCACCACACACATCTGTCAGGGGTCTTTTCTTAGAGGGGGGGGGGACACTGAAACTTTGCCAAGAGCCAGACATCAAAGTTAGAGCATAATCTCAAATCAAAGAGATGTGATCATGCTGATGTGAAAAACTTCAGAGCGCCAACCAAATATGCACACATGCATTTTTAATGTGTGTTTAAAGGGCTGCGAGTGAATCCTCCAAAGAACAGGGACCGTCTTAAAGCTGCAATCATCATCTTTTTTATTATCGTCGTGACGTTTCAAATGTTCCAAGAATCTAAAAGATTGCGTCTGAAAGCAACTGAACTGACAGCTCAGAGCAAACTTCTATAAGTAAGAGGGAAGTCAATGCTGCACGACGTTCGAGTGTGATGCAACGATGACTGTAGGAGCAGAGCTGCACGGTGAGGGCATGGTAATGAGGCTGCCTGCACTGCAGCTGCTTTAACGCACCACGTTCCTCTTATTAAACGTTATTATGGAGATGGTCAAGAGATGGTCACCTGTCGCACCTTGACGTGGCAGTCTGAACAGGACTTCTGGGACTTCAGGCTGAGGAACATGCGAGTACAAGTTTCTTCACCTTCACATGAGTTTACCCTGCACACTCTTTGACGGGCTCGATTCAAACACAATGTTCGTTCATCACTTTGGTCCAAGCAGAAATATTTTTGCAAATCTTTGGAGAGAGATTTTGTGCAGACCTGTTTGTTCACACATGCACCTCACAGCGGGAGACTATCCATGTCGGACAGGAGGGGGGGCGGGGGGTCTCCTGAGGTAAGACATAAATAAAATGATCTGGAAGTAGCAGATGAAAAACAGAGTCCTCTATACTAGTGGTTCTCAACTTGTGGGTCGGGACCTAGAATTGGGTCGTGGAGTCGTTTTCAGGGGGTTGCGACAGTTTGCTTAGAAAAAAAAGTGTCACAAATCACTTTTAAAACATGTTTGTTTTGGTTCATCTCTTTGTTCTGTCATTTGTTTGGACAGTCTGAATTCCAAATTGCACATTTTTTCATACAACAAATCTCAGGTTGAAAAAATTGATTTCACAATGTGAACTAAAGAGTGGAGAAGAACGTACTGGAGGACAGGAAACATAATGCAGCAGGTTCATTAGAGCACAGAGATGGTAGAGGTGGCATGCAGACAGTCTATGGTCGTGCAGCGATCACAGAGAATAAACGTCACCACCCCCTCACACTCGCTCCAGGTGAATTCTCCTGATTATATCCTGCTGCGTTCTCACATCAGCTCACTCTGACTTTCTGCAGAATAAATATGAGGAGGCTGGAGGAGAAACTCCGGGTGAAGAGAGAAACATTCAGATGTTTGTGTTCACACATGACGCTCAACCTGGAAATATCAGGAGTTTATCAGGAGTTTTCTGCAAGTGTGAACGCCCTATAAAGAAGTCTGTTTCCATGTTACACAGAAGGTGTTAGAGTTAGCTGCTTTTGGTTTCACTGTCTTCAGGTCTTTGTGTTGAAGAAGTGGTAGCTGATATCACATCCTCTCTCTCTCTCTCTCTCTCTCCTCATTCAGACAGCTTCAGGTTTCAGACTGAGCGCCCTCATCGCGTCCCGCTATGCAGCCCGAGGCTCAATCAGTCCCCTTGTCACAGTCCCAGTCTCAGCCAGCAGGGATTGATTTCTCACAAAAGGGTCTGCAGTGAAAACCAAGCAGAGGAGAATGAGGAAGTCTTCAATGACACCCCCTCCAGCAGCCCCCTCCTCACAGGGCACCAGAGCTGAAGACATGCTAACATGATCAGTTCTAACAACAGGCGGAGGGGGAAGGCGAGAGAATGAGCAAACTCCACGGAGACCTCATTCCCAGATAATTATAGTGGAAGCCGATATGGAGGAAGTGAAAGAGAGCTAGGTGACTGACCCTGAGGGGGGGGGCTCTACCTGCCAATCGTCTCCCTCTGCTCACAGCACTAACTCCTGACTCTGAGAGCAGGTTCTCAGCCTTCTCTCTGAGGGGGCCGGGAAAAGCTTTTATTTGAAAAGAATGTCTGTCAGAAAATCTCATTAAAGCCTTCGTCATCCTCCATGTGGGAACACAAACATGACGAGACAGGTCGGGTGAAATCAGATGCCAGATTCGCCCTGTAGGGGGCAACGCCACGCAGATCCGCCCAAAAGCTTTGGGATTACCACATGAGATCCGAGCCAAGCGGCCACGATGTGTGACCGACCTCAGGGCAGCTGCTCGGAGTGAGAGAGCGAGGGACAAAGAGATAGAGAGCGAGGGAGAGGGAGAGAGAGAGAGAAGAAAAGAACAGACAGATCAGCTTTCACTGCTCTTTGTTTCCCTGCACTAAAGACAGCAAGACTGGGCCTTTCTCTGTTCTGTCTCCCACAGAGCCGGAGTTAGAGGCCATCTCTCTGTGTGTGTGTGTGTGTGTGTGTGTGTGTGTGTGTGTGTGTGTGTGTGAGCACCGTCCAGCCATGCATGTACCACACACACCCAGCACGGTTGCCATGCATCACACCCCGGTGACACGCCGTTAACCAGAACAAATCACAGGAGCCCAGGGGAAACGGGAGCTTCCTCAACACTGCCTGATTAAAAAGTGAGATATATGAGGAGTGTCCACAGTGAGTGTGTGTGTGTGTGTGTGCGCGCATGCTGGTTGCGGGGCAGCTGACAGAGCGTGTGCATGCTGACACACTCAAACACATTCACACAAACAATGCTAACATGTTTTAATTGTTCCAAACAGAATAACCTGCTGAGCGGTGCTAGAGTCATTTCTGTCGTCCTGCCTCCGAAGGTCAGATCATGATCTCTCCTTCAGGAGATAAAAAGTGTCCCTGAACTCCCTGGGGGGGGGGGGGGGGGGGGGGGGAATGAGAAGAGGGGCAGACCTGGACAGGATCACGCTCGTTCTATTTCCAGACCAGTGTGATCTAAAAAAACTGACTTTGCTCCGCAGCTCATTCCACTCCTATTAAACTTAATGACATAAAGAGGCTGTCGGGGTTCTGCAGGGCCGAGTGCTCCACTTCATCCTAACCTACAGTAATCCAGCAGAAAGAGAGATGACGCCACAAAGAATTTCAAGACACGAGCTTCAGGTACTGGCAGCTCTTTCCTCTTAAAGAAAGCTTTAACACGACGAGGAGATGCCCCGAGGTGTGCTGCAAAATGCCAAAAGAACTGAATTAACACCGAACGCTCTGCTGATAAGATGCAAAGTGAAAAACACACAAATACAGAAAACAACTGCAAAGGAAAAACACTGAAAAGCCAGTCTTCACAGGAAGAGGGGGGGGGGGGCACCATAGCAACAGGAGCTTTATTAAATGACTTTGTTTAGGTCACATGTCTGAGGTTGTTGTGAGTCTCTTTCATGAAGTGATATCGACGCCTGTTTTGATGCCATGGCAACAAAAACAGAAGTCCCATGCAGCTAATGTTGATTAGTTTCTTGGTTTTCAGTTATCAGAAAATTGCAGCAAACTCCTGCACACGTTGCCGACACACTCGTTTGAAGTTAGCCTCCAATAACTGAAGGCGTGATTCCTCCTCAGCGCTCTTATCAAATACAAGTCGTGCTTTAATTAAAGCTACTTCACTGTCGATCATCAAAATGATGGAGGTTGTATCACTTTAAAACACATGATATGGAAGTAGAACACATTTTGACAACCTCAGCAGCACAGAAATCATCAACTATTCACATCTAGTATGTGATCTCTTTTGATTTAGTCTGCTTTGTGTTTACATGTACGCGTGTCCATTACTCTCCTTTAACAGGAAGGAAAGAAGAAGCAGCCGTCTTATCTGTTGCAGCGTGTGACGTTCAGATCTCATGATAATGAAGGAGAGTTATTTCTGGAAGCAGCTGAGCAAACGTTTCACAGCAACAAAAAGAGACAGCTTCACTCATGTTACAGCAGGAAGAAGAACTGTGGATACAAAACGTCATCGTTCAGCTTGTGTTTATTTGACTGTTGAACATTTGGAGAAACTCTGAATGAGAGAGAGAGAGAGAGAGAGAGAGAGAGAGAGAGAGAGAGGGAGGACGAAACACAGGAGGAGTGAGACTCTGCATGTGTGACCACGAGCAGAGAGGAGGAACATGGCCGACAGATCTTTATCTTTTATCCCCATGAACCCCACATCTCAGTGGCTCAAACCGCTGCTATGGCTCCAGTTTCCAGCTCGAGGGGGGAGGGTGGAGGAGAATTCACGCTGGAGCTCAGACCCTGCTCAGACCCTCCTCCTCCTCCTCCTCCTCCTCCTCCTCCTGTGACCACAATGAGCCTTTATCGTAAGGCTGATAAGCTGAGAGACCATGGGAAACTCTCTTGGACTCTTCTCCTTCCTCTCAACTAAAAACAGACCCAGTGCATTGTGGGAACCAGAGATAGAGGGAGAAGGGACCACACCAAACATTAAACAGTGCAGACACGCTCTGGGGTGTTGGCAGAGTGAAACGGCTTCATGGTTTTGCTTTGCGGCTTTGAGCTGCAGACAATCATAATCCCTGTTCACACACGCTTAAAACTTCATGAATCTTTTCAGGTGGCAAACCGCTAAACTTTCACTCCGACTTCACCCGGACTTTTTCCTGCTTGTCCCCCGAGTTAAACTTCTGAATGGATGAAATGAGAGCACAGCGACTCCTCCCATCAGACCGGGCTGGTCTCACGCTGTGTGACGTGTGTGAACAACCTACTCCAGTGGATTTCAGGAGCAAGTCTGCCTGAAACTTTTACAAAAATGTTCAGAAGTGAAAAACAGCTAAACTATGAGACACAACGAGGAAGAAGGCTTCATCATTGACTTCTCCTCATGGCTGCAGCCAAACATGGCCGCCGCCTCATGGTCTCTGGTTATCGATCAGCCGGCTCAAGCCGACCCCCCTCGGGTCATGAGGTCAAGGCAGGGGACGGGGAGAAGAGGAGGAGGAGACAAAGGAGGAGACAAAGGAGGAGCCGCGTGATCAGTAAATTAAACTTCAGTTTGTCAGAGTTACGGCTGAAGGACACCGAGGGAGGACAAATTGTTTTTTAAGAAACACTGAGACACTTTGTTTGACCTGAAGGAGACATTTCATATCTTCCATTTTTACACCTAAACAATCCTTGTGTAAATATAAATCTGCTTATTATTGAGTATTCATCGTGATATTACAGCAGCTCTTGTGAAATAAATAAATTGCAGTCATGTTTAATTTAGTTATTTCATAATAACCTTTCATCTTTTATTCATATAATAAGGCGTACATATTGATATGTCTTTTGTCACTTTCCTCCTTCAGTTCATCTTCCAGGTGCAGGAAACATTACTGCAGACGAGGACGGCCATCTTTCCTGATATTTGATTGTTTTGAATGCATCATGACAGGAGGACGGGGGAATCCCCCGGCACCTCGAGGCAGCTGGAAGAGAAGACGCGTGAAGACTAAACTGAAGGCTGAGGATCAGATAAGGTGACAGCAGTGCACTGTTTGGAGGAAGTGTACACCTCTACTCTTTGAGACAGGGACTTCTTCTCCCTCAGGTTCTGGACTGTTGATGTCTCATCGCTCGCATGGAGTCAAAACATTCCACTGACCCTGGTCTCGTTTACCACAGAGAGGTGGAATGAAGGGAAAGTTATCTGTTTTGCAGCAATGTGCTTTTTTCTGAAAAGTTTCATGCGGGCGGCCCAGGTTCGAATTCAACCTGTGGCTCCTTTCCCGCTTGTCAATCCCCACTCTCTCTCTCTCCCTGATTTCTAACTCTATCCACTGTCCTGTCTCTCCAATAAAGGCACAAAAAAGCCCAAAAATAAATCTTTAAAAACAGAAAGTCGTTTTGCACCATGAACAAAAAAAACATCATCTTCACTTTTCCACTAATGCTTCTCCTGCAGCTCCAGCACCGTACATTCATCTCTACAGTCTCCGTTCTACTTGAAGGGTGCGTCACACGCTCCGACCCGTTACATAGACGGAACCCGGATGACGCTGTAAAGGAGCCAATGAGAGCTCAAAGGACCAAGGCGTAAGCCCGGAGTTATAATCCCAGCAGTTAACAAACGTAATGTGAGCAGGATTACCTGATTAAAGAGTCGACACGTCCGCTGCATTCATCCGACATTTACTTTGCTCACGTTGAATCAAAGACGAGGAGCGGAGGCTAAATCTGTTCTGTGTCTCGGAGCACATCAGCTCGTTTTATGATGACTCAACGACTTCCACCACGGTAAGCATGGCGACCTGTCGAGCTCTCCGGGACAGAGGCGCTCCCTCTAAAGAGCAGGTAGAGAGCAGCTGAACACATAAAGGTGATGTGACTGTGAGGGGGGGGGGGGGGGGGGGGGGATGTGTACCTGAGCCAGAGAGCGGCCCACAGCTTGTGGACAGCTTGTGAGGATCAGTCACAGCTTCACCTCACAAAGGACAATCCAAAGTGACAGATGTCACATTGTTTAAGTACGTGCAGGAAGTAAGAACCAAGCAGAGAGTTCACTTGTGGCGTGTTTGCACTCGTCTTAAAAAGCTTTCGCCGCCGCCGCCGCTAAACACATAAACGGCTTACACGCGGCAGATAAACCGGCAACACACACACACACACACACACACACACACACACACACACACACACACACACACACACACACACACACACACACACACACACACACACACACACACACACACACACACACACACACACACACACACACACACACACACACACACACACACACACACACACACACACACACACACACACACACACACACACACACACACACACACACACACACACACACACACACACACACACACACACACACACACACACACACACACACACACACACACACACACACACACACACACACACACACACACACACACACACACACACACACACACACACACACACACACACACACACACACACACACACACACACACACACACACACACACACACACACCACACACACCACACACACACACACACCACACACACACACACACACAGAGATTAAAACAAGTCAACCAAGTCGGAGCTTATGACCTCTGGCTTCACTTATTCCTGCACTGACCTCGTAGCATCTCGCCCCATCCCCCCACCTCCTTCCTCCTAATCCAGACAGCAGCATGTCCTGATGGTCACACTGCGCCCGTCTGCCTTCCTGCCCGTCCATCTGCTGGACCTCACAAGCGCTAAAGACAGAATTTAACTTGGAAAGTGGTCGATACCTCGGCTCTCCCTTTTATATCTCAGTTTGAATCCCTCTGCATTCCTTAAGGTTGTCTCATCACCAGATTTGTAAAGTCTGAGACGATTCTAGTAGAAATCTTTGAACACATGAACAAAAAAAAAAAGAAGTCCAAGCACCGAACATCGGCTCATTTCTTGTTTGTTAATGACCAATAAAGGCCGGCACACTGTCTGAAATACACAAACACATTGACAGAAGACAGTGCTCTCTCTCTCTCTCTTTAGGGTTAGATATGACTGAAGATCTGATGTTTATTAACAGCTTCACTTCCTTAAATGAAAGGATGTACCTCCTACAATTCACTTAGCAGACACCTTTATCCATCCACGTACATCAGAGAGTAAGTAAAGCCCATCGGACATGTTGCTGGGTATTGAACCCTCGACCTTCCAGTTGAGAGGCGACGACTCTACCAACTGAGCCACAGCCTCCCCTCCTGAGGTAAGACATGACAGATAAAGCAACAGAGTCCTCTATACGACTCTATAATAAAGAATATGTGTCTTTATATAAATGCTACGTGTAGTTGAACAGAATCTCAATGTGAACTAAAGAGTGGAGAAGAACATACTGGAGAACAGGAAACATAATGCAGCAGGTTCATTACGTGCATGTGTGAACAGCCAGGTCAGGAGAATCTCCGCAGCAGACCTCCTGAAATGATCATGTGTGAAAACAGCTCTACTGACTTTGCCCAAACACCTCCAACAGAGAGGGGGGGGGGGGGGGGGGACGGGACGACAGCTAGCTAAAGAACCAGACACGGGCTGACTCGGTTCTTTCTGAGGGGAAATTTAATTACAAACTGTTACAACTGGCTTCTTGTTTGGTCTTTCTTTGAAACACTGCCTCTTGAGTTGCAGCCTCTCTGTTTGGTTAGGGGACGCAGGCGTGTGAGTAGGGGCTGCATTGGGTGTTTTTATGGGGGAGGTGAGGGGTCAGCGGGGGCTGCTCTGATGTCCTGGTGGTCTTTATGGTTAGAGAGAAAGAAAGCACAGCAGGGAAAGTGAAGCCTTGCTTGTGCTCGGCTGAGTTTATTAAAACTGGGAAAAGGGTGAGCGGCCACAGATGGTGCTGTCAATAAGCATTCACCCACACAGGCAAAACACACACACACCAACGCCACACCCAATGCCATGCCGCCGGGTGGGAACACACACACACACACACACACTGAGAGAGGGGGGGGTTAGCAAACAGATGGTAAGTGTGTGGATGGATGTGTGATATTGTGGTGAAATGCTCGAGGGGGCGTTAGGATGCCTTTAGTCTCTCGACCTCTAACCTCCATCGACACCTCAGAGAAGCTGTTAATGTGCTGCTGGTATTGAGGCGACCCTAGAAGGATGTGTAAAGTGTTATTGTCTGTATCAGTGATCCCCAAAGGCTGCAGACCACGGGTGATCAGTGAAGGTAAAGAGGAGGTTATTTCTCCCCCCTTTTGTTGCTTTAAAAAGCGCCCTGCATGTGTGGAGGGACGTTTTGTTAGCAAAACCGCAGACCCACTCTAGTGTTTTTCTGTTAATGCAAAACAACTTTATCTGATAATACTTTATCTTAGTCCTCACCCGCAATTAACACATAGTCTGTGGGTGGTGAGCTCCGTCAGAGCAGCATTTTTTCTCAGTCTGCACTGACGCTGTGTGTTGGCTCTCCTCACAGCCTAAAGGCCCTGACACACCAAGGAGGTCGCCCTAGTTTCTGTGTCCAGCTCAATCGCTACCCATCAGCCCCCATTTGCCTTTTTTCGACATGTTGAGTCGGTGCGGTCGGTGAGAGGAGTCTCTCTGATTGGCTGTTGGGAGGTTTCATTTCTCTCCAGCTCTCCTCACAGGTTCAGTAAAGCCCCTTGAGCATGTCGCTGTAGTCTCCATGCTTTCACCCATTAGTGCGGTTTCTCATTATTTGTCTCCTGCGCCTCTTCTTTTCTTTTTCCACTAAAAGACCAAGTGCTGACAACGCCAGCGCCATTTTCAGCTTTTTATCAGACATTATTCTCCATTAGTAGGCTACCTATAATACGAGTGGTGAGCGACAGCGGTGTGAAAATGGTCTTCTCGTATCATAACAACAGACTACTTCTGCTTGCTGGCATGGAGAGTTATTTCCTGTCATGCATGCTCAGAACGTACGTGGTGGTTGGCCATCGGCTGTAGTCTTTGCGGTGTGTTCAAGTGCAACTTTTTGACCAAGACAAAAGGCGACTCCACAGTCGGCCTTCTGCCACACAATCAGACACCATTACTCCCACAATAACTCGAGTACACAAACTAATGAGTTCGGAGCCGCAGACTAATCCTGATCGTTTAAAAAGTTAATCAGGAGAACACCTCGGAGCCGCTTCCTGCCTTTAATCCTCCTGCATACAAACATGAGCAGAGCTCAGTATGCAGAGGGGAGGGGCTCTGATTTCAAACAGTGAGCAGGTCAAAGGGGCCGCAGCTTTTATGACGATCTGGGGAGGGGATCCTGACAGAGTCTCGAGGTTTCCTGCTGTTAGAGTCACGACCCCCGAGCTGCAATCAATAAGCTGCAGACTGACATGGAACCCACTAAGGTTGTTTTGAAACGATGCGATCTGTTATTTCAATGATCGATGTGAAAAAAATAAACGCCAGATCTTCAGTCCAGTCCTGATTTCGTCGCCGTTGTCATTGATGATACGTGTTTGGTTTCTGTAATCTGGAGAGCATCGGACATGAGAGAAACCTCAACGTCCTTTGGATGATTAAATAAAGGTTTGAGAGAAAGTATGGGAGCAGCAGTCCATGTGTCTCACATCCTTTCAGCCTCTCAGAAAGTTGCATATATTATGTTAATGTTTTTTCCAGCATCAAAGAAAATGAGCCAGAGAGAGAGAGAGAGAGAGATGACGTCTAAATTGCACAAATATGTTGCCAGCATTTCCGTACCAAAACATGGCCGATGTAGTCGAAGGCGGTCTCCATGCTGGAAATGCTGACTCAGATTAACTTTCAGTCAACCTAACGACAGGCTGAGAGCTGGAGCTGAGGCGGGTTTTAAGACTCCTGACAAACCGTTACACCACGCCCACCTGTCAATCAGGTCAGCTACACGCCTTATTATGAATAACTCTTATCCTTCATCAAATCAAAACTGATGAGTCATCAAAACATTCACCCCCTGTACAGTGTGTGTCGATTGAGACATGAGCTAATCAGACCGGTTTGTTTTTTGAACCAGGCTGTAAACATGTTAATCTCTGCTGTAAAAACAGGCTTTTTAGAATGGGTGTGTATGTGACTTCCTGTGCTTCTGCAGCCAGCCTCGAGTGGACACTCGATGAACTGCAGGATTTTACACTTCAGCATCTGCTTCATTTTCCAAAACTGGAGGTCGTTTGTGGAAAACAAGTCCAGTCCTGGAGTCGATTAAAGGAATTAGCTAGAATTTAATCCCCTTGATACAGAACTTTTTTTAACAAAGGGTCATTTCCTTGAACTGCCTAAATGTCATTTACTCTCAACTTGACTGCAGGAGGCTGAACAGTTGGAGGGTTTTAAAGACGTGAATGTCAGCTGAATGTTGAAGAACAAAGTTAGACTTTCTTAAAGAGGCTGTGAGACAGACTTCATTAAATACTTACATTTACTGACTGAGAATCAAAGACACTCAGCAGCACACACTTGGCCAGACCTTGACAAGAAGAGGACATGTTGATGGCTGAAATATAAATCTGCATAACTGCTGGATATTTAGAAGATGGGAAACGATGTCATCATCAGGACCGGGACTCAGGCTGCAGATCAATGTGGTTATGTAACGTGATGCAAAACTGTCTGCCAGATATTTGACAATCACACTTCGGGAGTATGAACACAAGTTTGTGATCTGAGCGAGGAGGCAGGCCAGAAAGATCAAACACTCGGGCTGTTCTCTGAGCCGCTTGTTGTTCCACTTCTTCAGTGATCTATGTGTGCTCACCACAGTCTGCACCCGGCCTTCACAGCTTCCCCGCACATCTTTACCCCACTCTGTATCACGGCTCAGGAACAGAAGACTTCAAGAATCTTCTTCTAATGCAGACTCATCATCAGAGAGCCTGCAGGGGATCATTGAACACAAACAGGGAGCAGTTTGCAGGAATCCTCTGACCTACTAAAGACTCTCACTGTTCACTCGACCTCCAACACGAGCAAACACAAGCATCTGACAGGACGTAGAGTGGAGTTTGGATAATGACAGATAAAGTGTGACATATTGTCATTTTTAAAGATTAAGAAAATACATTTGACTAATAAAAACACAGCGACTCTCCAATGAATTTGCAATGGAAAAAAACAGTTTTTTTTATGCAAACAGCTCGGCTCTACCTGTGAGGATTGAAAAAAAAAGAAGGAAACATCCTCACAGGAATATCAATGCATGACGAGCCTGCAGAGTGCATCACCCCCGAGCTCAATCCTGCATCTTCAACCAAACATCGATCGACTGCAGCTCTGGTGGTCTTTGAAAAGCATCCGCAGCTGTCCTCCGCAGCATCAGGTTGTTGTTATTGCCCCGCTGGGTTCTGCATGACAAATGGGGGCCTCCGTCATGTCTTGTTTAACATCCCCGATGATTGTGCATCATCTTCTATTACAGGCTGCGAGCCCTGAGTCATCCTCGCAGGGAGAAGAAAGGCTGTCGAACATTCCTAACAAATGAGAGCCTGCGCTCAAACACATGCCAGCGTGTAATTCCTCAAGCAGCGGTGGTCTCTTCTCTAATTTAACCCCCACCGGACCCCGCTAACCTCCCCCTTTTTCTCTGGATTTAAGGTTGGATACGGGGACGTGAATACGAGGTATTTCAGCCTGCTAAACGCTATGAGCTGGTTGGCTTGGGGCCAAATCCCCATGGTAACCCGGAGCAGCCTCCTTCCTGTGCTGGACTGAATAAGCTCCCTCTGCTCTGCATGCAGGAGGGAGGTGAAGGAGACGGAGGAGACTACATGAGTTAGGGTTGCATCGTCATGGAGTCTTACACACATCTGATTAACGTCCCTAAATCACACACAGCAGTTTGATGCTCTACACTAAGAAAGGGTGAGGTTTAAAAATGTTCAAAAGAAAGTGAATCTTTTGGATACCACGAGTTTGAAGACGATACAATCTCATCGTTTAATGATCGACAAGTACATGAACTTTATAAAATAACAGATCTTCAATCATCTTTATTTGATCTAATGCTGCCGCTTCAGGACAGAAATGTTGTGAAATGAGTATACCTGCAATGTCTGTTCATTTAAAACAGGAAATTGCTCTATAGATGGATATAAGGCTTCAAAGAAGCAGTAGATATCATTTCACCTTCACATGAATCGTATCAAAGTTTAAAAATCTGGTATTGCAACAACCCTACTTGTGACATCAACGAGGACACAGAAAGCGAAACAGAAAAATGGGTTTTTATGACTTTTGTTGTGGTTGCATCAAAACAGCTAAAGATATCGTTTGATTTTGAACAGAAACATAAATCAAATTTGGAAATCGTACGTACAGGACACAGGGGAACTGAGGACCAAAGCACAAGCCGCCAGCTCTTCTGAAGTGCACCAGAGTAGCAGAGTCCTGATCCATGTGTGCGGCTCATTATGCTGTAACATTATAATGATGTAGCTACAAAGTCTCACACTAACTCTTCATGCTCAGAAGGTCACCATGAGCCCTGAAAGTCACCGGCAGGATGCAACAATACCTCACGTTACAGCAAAAAAACCGATACAAGTGAGCACGATTTAAATCCATTAAACAAAAACATAGAGTGCAGTACTCTTTGTTGACCAGCGGAGGGCGATAACCAACCTATGGATGCCGCTGTAAATGACACAACTTGTACTAGGTGACACGTAGTAAAGAATTTAGAATCTTCTCAAAGTTAGTGGTAGTGGTCTACGACAGAGGCCTACGCAGTCGTCTACATACTTGTGCGTTGGCGTTTCTGCGTAGCTCTGCGATACCCCGCCTAACAAGCGCTAGTTGGTAACATGAAGTCTTTGCTAGTGATATCCTCAATTTCTGGTTCTGGAGTTCCAGATGATAAAAAGCGTTCTTCCTACAATGGTGGCAATATGTTGTCAATGCAGGAACTACGACACTAGCCAGCTGACCAATCACAGGTTAGCCTGTAGTCTGCGTCTTCACACACACTAGCACGTTTCAGACTGTCGTTTCAAGCTGCGATATTTACGCCCATGTGATGTTTCACCTTCAATCTGAATGTTGCGGAGGTGTAATGGGGGGGGGGGGGGCTTACAGAGGCGTTACAGAGGAGAGAGGGGATCAGCAGAACCAGCGGGGGAGAACAGCGCTGTGTGTGTGTGTGTGTGTGTGTGTGTGTGCATGTCTGACTGTGTGTGTGTGTGTATGTGGAGCTCCCGCTGTGCTTCAACAATGCAGAAATGTGAACTCACAGAATGGATCACCTATTGCAACCGTCGCAGAATCAATATGATCATACAAAGACGTGATGAATAGGTCTATAGTTTTATCTTTTAAGAGGTGTGCAGGTCACTCTTCTGCATAGACACAGGACTACGTGAAGCTACTGAGGTCTACAGAAGTATTTCAGGCTCTGTCTTGATAAAACCAACAAGGAAAGGGATGTTGAATAAATCCCGATCAGAGTATCGTGATGATAGGTATCCAAACCGTATAGTTTGTCCCTGATTGGACAGACAGCCTTTTTGAAACATCACCTGATTGGAGCTTTTTGGGTGAATCTGCTGAGCTCTTTCATTGGATTTCTCGGGAAAAAAAACCAACCAAACCAAAAAAAGACTTCAATCCGCTCCTCGGATCAATAACCGATCATTATATGTTGCAAACTAAAGTTCACTGTTTGTCTTTATGTTTAAAAAGCTCTTTAACTTGCACCAAGCCTGTAAGAAACGCTGCAGAAATTTAACTTTTTTCTGTTCGGACGTGTGCGTGTTTGCATCTCAGTCAACACCAATCAGAGGTCATTTATTCTTCACAGTTCAAGTCCCCAACATTCATTCTGATGACTCATCTACAGGTAGAGATGGACCCACAGCTCCACATTCACTCTCTCTCTCTCTCTTACCTTTCACTTGGCTCTCGTAGTCCGCGATGATTTCTTTATCCTTTTTAAACCTCGGTGAGGACATTTTCTGCCTCTTCGTGTCCCACTCTTGTTGTAAACTTCTTTTTTTTTTTTGTTAGTCGTCAACAAGCGGATCCTACAGCAGCCGACGCATCCCGCACAGGACGAGGGGGAAATCACCGCGAGAGGACGGAGAAGAAACGCGAGACTAAATGACACTTTGGTTATAACTCTGCACACACGCAAAAAAAAAAAAAAAGCAAAAAAAGAAAAGGTTTACTTCTTCATTGTTCCTCTTCTTTCTGTTTGGAGAGCCAATGCGCAATCCTGCTCCAACACACGGATCCGCTCAGTATGAGAGCAAGCGGCGCGGAGCAACAGCAGAAAGAAAAAAAAACACACAATCACGCAAGTTTTCAGGCTCTCCTTTGCGTGTTTTCACAGCTCTCTGTAAAGTTGTCCCGACAATCCGTCCGAAAAGGCTTCAAAGTCGGCCTGAATGTTGCGCGTGTGCGTGTGTTTTAGTGTTGGTTTTTCCAGTTTGGGAGCCGCACACACACTCACACACTCACACACACTTCCCCCCCTTTGCTCGTTCTCTCCCTCGACGGTTTCTCCCTCCAACTCCCAGCAGGCTCAGAGGCAGACAGGGCAGGCCGACTGCAGCACGCAGCAGCTGGAGCCAGGAGGGAGAAGAGAGAGGGGAGGAGAAGGGAGAAGAGGGGAGGGATCTCCTGCACACTCATCCAGCTAGTGGACACCAGAGGACTGACACCCTGCTCCCGAATCCGAGGGGGTTTTTTATTTGATGTGTTTAGCTGCTGCAAACTAAACTCAAAACAAGTGAGCAAAGGTTTCTGCAGTGGCGATTCTAGAGTCTTGTGGGGCCCTGGGCTAAATATTCACAGGGGCCCCTCCAACCAGCGTTCATCATTATAAATGATCGGGCACAGTAAACATTACTCTAAAGATGGCAAAGAGATCATTTATTTGATCTAGACCAGGTGGAGTCTTTTTGTTATTACATTCTCTAAACAAGCAGC
This sequence comes from Labrus mixtus, assembly GCF_963584025.1. Lineage (NCBI taxonomy): Eukaryota > Metazoa > Chordata > Actinopteri > Labriformes > Labridae > Labrus > Labrus mixtus. The sequence goes on from NC_083615.1 coordinate 25,978,032, forward strand.
ATGCAGTCATGTATGATCGTCTTTACAGATAGACCTGATTCCTCTTCATATTCCTTCGGTGGATTTAATTGACACACTTTGTTTTTTCACAGGAATAACAGATGCAACACTCAGCACTGTCATGTACACTCATAAGGCCTGCAGCTTATACGTTGAAACCAGTGGTGCAGTCAGTCAGGTCCCGTTCTCACAAGATGACTTTGGGTGCTTCTGAGATTAAAGGAGGTGCAGCAGCCACAGTGACCTGCAACAGCAATGACAAATAGTGCAGGTCAATGGTTCTCAACTGGTTTAGCCTCAGGACCCACCACCACCATCTCCTCCATGAGAGCCATGACCCTAAGTTTCTGATATTTTTCAACCAATCAGGTTTATTTCATGAATGATGGTGCAGTTTTGACCTCAGATGTTTAGAAAAACATGTGACAGCACAAATATACAGAGAAAGAAAACGTGTTTAAAAAAGCACTTCATGGACTTTTTGACACCATTTTTTTTTCCAGGAACTCAGTTGAGACCCACTGAGTTGAGAACCACTGGTGTAGGTGTTATGGGTCCCTCGTGGTCCTCTGTGAGCAGAAGGGGTCACAGGATAAACAGACTTTTGAATTTGCACAATCACACTCAGCTTCTGCTGCTCGACTTCAGGGAGTCGAGGATTGTTGTGAAACTAACATAAACCTCAGAAGAGGAGCAGATGTGATCTTTTTAACTGCAGACAGACTTCAGACTGAAACACTGTCATGCCTTTACGTCTCCTCATTCCTGAGCAGTGTTAGAGGTAGATGTGTTACAGAGCAATGCAGGCGTGTACTCAGATTACTTTCTGTTGAAACAGGCTACGTGACACATGGGTTTTTACAATTCAAGTCATCAGTTATGTTGAACATATTCAAATAAGCAATCTTACTTCAAAATGTTTTCCCTGTTCTGGATGTTTCCACACAGAGAGAGAAACCCCTGATGCATGTGCACTTTAAAGACTCCAAAAAATATGATGTTATCTGAGATGTTTCTTAAAGTCCAAAGTTTATATTCTTAATTTTACCAGCTTCAAAAGGTTTTATTTCTTTGCATCTCATCTGAGAGTAACATTAGTGCACTAAATGAAAAGGTCAACATCGCCATCTGCAGGGGAAGAAGAAGAAGGACAGGCAGAGCCACTGACTTCTCTTTACTGCAACAGTCGGCTTTCTTTTATTGCACTTTCTCTAAAAAGGATCCATGCAGCACAGAACAGAAACAAAGAAACAGTTTCGATCAGTAAATCATGCCACAGCAACGACGTTCCTTTTCAAGCTGCTCACCAAACAACACGTCTCTACTCACCATTTAGCCACGAGGCCCTCGATAAAACCGGCGCCGAATGTTTAGTGCATACAAACAGATATAAAACACAGCTGAGTTAATAACACTTTAAAATGCAAAGGCAGTTCATCGTTTCTAAAAGAGCTGCACATTCCACCATTGTAAACATGACGATAATAAATATAGTCCCTTTAAGGACCTCTCACAGCAGCTTCATCACGACAGACATGACCAGCACAGGATTAATACACAGATTCAATCATGTTCATTACACCAGTAGTAAGTCACATTTCTCCACAATCCACAAAATAATTTAAACTACTATGGAACATCGACCCCTGCGTAAAGGTTTGTGAAGCGCCATCACAGTCAGACGCTTTTGAAGAAGGTCTCCTCGATGACCTCGGTGAACCTCTCCTTCATCTGCTGACGGAAACCTGCGTACCACTCGAGCAGCCTCCTCCTCCTGTCCACCCTCTGCTCCTGGCTCATCCCTCGCTCCCGCTCCAAGATGGCCGGCAGCTCCTTCCAGTCACTGATGAAGACGAAGGGTGCCCCGGCGGCTTTGAGCAGACGCAGAGGGGAGCTGGGACCGGCCGCACACGTCCCGGGCGTCAGGACGTCCTCCACCACGGGCACGGAGCCGTACGAGCACGCCTCGTAGATACGGTAGCACTCTGTGTTGATCCCGACCGGGCACAGGGTGAGCTCGCTCTGCGCCAACGCTGTTTGATAACTCCTCAGACTGTCGGCCGTCTCCTGAGGGAGCCACCTGAAATAAAAGGACGAGGAAAGAACGCTTAAAATACAGTTTATGCTGCTGTGATAAATATGCAGAGCCGTTCCAATGGGAATATTCCTCTTATTGCTTTCTCACCTTTTCTGCACTGATGACTGATAGTTCAAACGTTGTTAAAATTCAACATTTAAAATGATAAGACACTAATGTTGTAGTACTTGAGATCGGTCTTGATCTCCAGACCACTTTTCTCAGGTCACACACACACACACACACACACACACACACACACACACACACACACACACACACACACACACACACACACACACACACACACACACACACACACACACACACACACACACACACACACACACACACACACACACACACACACACACACACACACACTGTTGAGCCCACACTGTTAGACCCCACGTGGGCCAAGTCTGCTCTGATTGGTCTGCCGATCCGCTCTGTCGTTATTGGTCAGTTGCTCAGCACGCGTCTTGGAAATTTCAACATGAGCTGCAGGGCTTGCCACAACGAGCCAATGGGCTTAGATCAGTGATCTCACACTGACAATGACGCCGCACTGACAATTTTTTATCGAGGGGGGCTAGAACCGAGAGTTACATGCAGCTAATGCTACAGCTAACAGGAGGACGTAGGAGAAGCCGCGTTTCTGCAGACTTTGAATTTTTGCACATAGATGTGCCTAAACATGCACAGGACACTTGGAAAACACACTAAAGAGCATATAAAACCAGAAAAAGCTGAATATGGGACCTTTAATTTTGCAGTCAGAGAAACTCACAAAAGCATTTGCCTCTTGTATTTCAATCCTAAACGATGACTTGACAACATATCGCTGACTTACTTCTCCCTGGCTGTGGTGATGCATTCTTTCTCCAGACCCGATTGTTTCAGCACCGTCATGAGAGTTTCCCTGGACGAGTTTTTGTAAACAGTTCCTAGAAAGTTACAGAGGTATGGTCTGTTGGAGGTGATCAGCTGAGTGTTAGGCCTGATCATCGGGAACTGTCTGTACCTGCACAGAGAGAGGAACAACAGAGCAGCGTGTTTGACATGTTTATACATTTCAAAAAGGTGACATGCACAGTTTGACATACTGATATTGAATACATACGTGGCGACACCGAGAGGCCACTGGAAGACGTCCTTGTCGTTGATCCAGGGGCTGTCGTACACCACAAACAGCAGCTCCACAAATCCACCGTTCCGCTTTAAGTAGGGGCCGATCCAGCCGTTGTTGCAGTGCTCGTTACCCAGCAGGACCACGGCCACATGTGCCACTGTGTGGGACTGCACCAGAGCCTGGACATGCTCCAACCAGCGTGTGGAGTACGACACCTTCTGCTGCTCGCGGCCGTTCAGAACCACAACCAGGCTGTTCATATCTAGAGGGACGTGGCCCTGGACGACAGCAGGACCTGTGTAGAAACTGAACATCGAGGGGCAAAGAGTCAATCTGATGGTTCTGTATGATTTAGTGGTTATTTTATGACGTGCTGAGTCCTAAAAGCGGACCATAAACCTGAGATTTTTATTCAGTATCAGACATTTGATTTGTTACCTGAAGTCGATCTTTCCTGCCTGCAGCTCTCCCTCTCTCCATTGTGCCACCTTGTCAGTGGGGTTGAGGGGTCCCTCTAGAATATGTTCCCAAAGGTAAAGCCCTGAGGAGAGAGAGAGCGCTCAATGCCACGGTAAAAATGTCACCATGTGCAGGGCAATCATGTTGTACCATTGACTGGCTTTAGGATCGGCGCATAAACCAGTGATATGTAGTTAACATCCATATCTACAAAGTGGACTCTCCAGGTGTTTATATTAGACATTATTACCCAGCGTCATTAACTAAATGACTGAGGAAACATCAACTCAGTAGAAAAGGGAAAATCTTTTGGATGAAAACAACTTTGAATGATAAAGTGAACTTTGAAGTTTTCTAACATCACAGCTGTTTTCCTCTCTCCAAAAGAAAAGAGGGGAATGTGTTTGCCTTAAAAAGAACAAAAATGATTTTTATTTCTCCTTCAAAATGTTGCTCTTTAAATACAGACATCCTCCTTGACATCACCAAAGGTGTTTGCAGCAGATGAATCTTGTGTCGTGAATCTATGACTGACCTACGGCTGCTTTCCCCCAGATTTGGACCTTGAATCTTTTCGGTTTGTTCTTGTCGACTCGGCTCAGGTGTTGCTTGAAGGCCTCTCGCTTCTTGTTCAAAGCCGAGTTGTACTCCACCTGCTCGTCCTCCCACGGATTCCAATCGTCGGCTAAAAACGGAGCAGCACCGCCATCTCTGACCCCACCTGCAGCACGAAACACAAAATATACAGCTTTATTATATATTCATACAACATTTATCTTTAAACTGTCTTATTATATATTTATATAGCATATATCTTTATAGTGAAAACTGTAATATATATTTATATAACAAATATCTGAATTTAAACTGTCTTATTATATATTTATATAACATATATATATGAATATAAACGATGGGGCGCTGGTGGCGCAGTGGTTAGTACCCCCTCTTTCCCACGTGTCATTCCCCACTCTCTCTCTCTCCCTGATTTCCTACTCTATCCACTGTCCTATCTCTCCATTAAAGGCACAAAAAGCCCAAAAATAAATCTTTTAAAAAAAGAAAGAATATAAACGGTTACTTTAAATATTCATATAACACGTATCTGAATATAAACTATTTTGTTATATATTTAAATATATCTAAATATAAACTATTTTATTATATATTTAGATATATCTGAATATAAACTATTTTATTATATATTTAGATAACATATATCTGAATAAAAACTATTTTATCATATATTTAGATAACATATATCTGAATATAAACTATTTTATTATATATTTAAATATATCTAAATATTAACTATTTTATTATATATTTAAATATATCTGAATAAAATATTAGCGACATTCTAGCTGCAGGTTATACCGGTGACAGACGGTTTTCTACGTGAGGCTCGGTTGTGTTACGGTGAATTACCGGACGGTGCTCCTGTCTCCTTCTTCACCACCCTGTGCACGCGGGAGATCACCTTGGTGCTGAAGAAAACATTGTACGCAGCGTAGAGTGAAAACGCAACGTACGCAAAAATAATCAGAAGGAATAGTTTCCTCTTCGGTATTTTCATGTTTGATGTAAATCGTCTCTCTCTCTCTGTCAGGTTACCATTGTGTAGCTCGGCTCCATCTTTGGTGGGAGGACCCTTGTTTACATCACGAGGACCCCCGGAAGCAGCTGACTAGAAAACTGCCTGAACGAAATTAGTCCTTATTGAAATTATTAGCCGTCCAACAGTTTGACAGTTTAAAGTTGTTCATGTTGACTATCCCTCCCAAACCACGCTCAAGTGATTATTATTATTCTTTTAGAGTTTTATGGCGTTTGGCATCCTTAAATGTTGCATTGCCGCCACCTACTGTATTTTATTATGAACTGCGCATACTCAATGTCTATAGTGGGTCCTATAATCCCGTTGTGTTACAGCAATCATTCAAACAACGGACGTTTTTCCCTTATTGTTTCTTGACTTAATTTATTTGAATTTCTGTTCTTTTTCCTTTTGTTTTTGTTTCTATAGACTGGAGTCTTCATTTTCAACATCCTCTCCTCCCACACCTTTCTTCTTCCGTGGTCCCTCCAAACAGGCTGGTGGCAGTAATGCATCAAAACGTTTTTACTAACCACCAGAAACACAAAGAAGACCTGAAGGCGGAACCTTGTATCGGCGGAACATTGTATCGGCGGAGCGGGTTTCTGGTAACACCGATCAGACCGTAACACCCAAAATTTAGTGAACGACGCAAGGTCGTCCGCCGTGGAGTGGAGGATTCACATTTCGGGCAGAGATGATGTCCATAGCCGCTCGTCCCGGGGCTTTGTCCCCGTACCTGCAGGCCACCAAACTCTCCGTGAAGAGCCTGCTGTCCGGCGGAGCGAAGCAGCTGCTGCCCGCTGCTGGTAAGGACAAAGTCGGTCTCTAGTCAGGGTGGGACGCGACGGCTCACCTATGATACGTAAACATGCGAAGTGTCTCCTGACTTCATAATATGTTCATTTTTTAAAGCATAGAGGTGTTTTAGCTTTCGGAAGTTTCTGAAATGTGATTACACTCGATGTAAACAACTGTGAAGGTACGGTATGTAACCATGACAATACAGGTGACATGTCAATAAAGGTCATGGAAAACTTTTATTTTGGTAATAGTGCGGAAATAAATTGTGAAACAGAGGTAGTCCTCGTGTTAACTTACAGAAGCAGATATGCTTTATTGATTAATAATATAAATGCAATGTTACACTCTGTTGTTGAACATCCTACACACACACACACACACACACACACACACACACAGAGGCTGAAATACACAAACAGGATCCTGTGGTCATGCAGTAATGGAGAGATGTCAGAGTGAGGGGTGCTCCTGAGCTGGTGGGGGTGTGGGGGTTCTGTGCCTTGCTCAAGGGCATCTCGGCAGTGCTCAGGAAGTAAACCGGCACCCCTCCAGCTACCAGACCAATTTTCAGACTTTGTCAGCACCAGGACTTGAACTGGCAACCCTCTGGTTCCCAACGCAGGTCCCCACAGACTGAGCTCCTGCCGCAGTTATTTGGGCTCCCTTTGTTCTGAAGAGGAACTTCTTTAATGATGTACCCTCTCTGCAGAGCTCTGGCACTGCTATATGCCCCTAGCTTAGCCTGTTTATTTGTTGGAGAAGAAGAAATACTGTCTGGACCATGAAAACCCTTTCTCCCTTTTATTATTTCTTGGAAGCGATATATTGATGATGTGTTTTTACCTTGTAAAGGACCTGTACCCACTTGATTAGAGTTTTTGCAGTTTTTAAAGGGGGTCTAATTGGTCAATTACGTTGATCTTCACACTACAAGTGTTGCTGGAGTGTTTTTTTGACCTCTTACTCTCTTCATGCTCCTTGGTAGTTGGGGAAGTTGTGCCACAACATCTCTCTGCTTCTTCATCGTTGTGTTCTGAACTCGAGCTGTCGAGCAATGATTTCATGTTGAATCTCTTTGTCCATCTGCTGCTTTTCTCTTTTAAAACTTCAACCTTTGTCTCATTTCCAGCTCCTGGAGCGGTCCGGCTCGCCCACACAGACATCAAGATCCCCGACTTCAACGACTACCGCCGCCCTGAGGTCACAGACCCCAACAAGTCGTCCCAGGACAGCAGTGAGTCGAGAAGAACGTTCTCTTACCTTGTCACCGGAGCGTCCACCGTGGTCACCGTCTATGCAGCCAAGACGGTGGTCACCCAGTTTGTCTCCTCTATGAGCGCATCTGCAGATGTCCTGGCCTTGTCCAAGATCGAGATCAAGCTCGGCGACATCCCCGAGGGCAAAAACATGACCTTCAAGTGGAGAGGGAAGCCCCTGTTTGTCCGTCACCGCACGGAGAAGGAAATCGCCACGGAGGAGGCGGTGAACCTCTCGGAGCTGCGCGACCCTCAGCATGACAAGGATAGAGTTCTGAACTCCAGCTGGATCATCGTGCTGGGCGTGTGCACCCACCTGGGCTGTGTGCCCATCGCCAACGCCGGAGACTACGGAGGATACTACTGCCCCTGCCACGGCTCCCACTACGACGCTTCTGGAAGAATAAGAAAGGGACCAGCTCCGCTCAACCTGGAGGTCCCGTTCTACGAGTTCCCTGATGAGGAGACCGTCATCGTGGGATAAACTCTGCCTCACTTCCTCTCTGTACAATGTATTTTTAGATGGCTCTCTGTTCGAGTTGGGGACGGTGTATCATGTATTTACAAATAAAAATATATATCCAACTCTATCACTGAGTTATTGTGTCTTTACACTAAATGCACAGTATGTCAATTTCACCACCAGGGGGCGCTCTATCAAAACTATAACACAAGATGACGTCGAGGCTGGCAAGGAATCATCTCTACCCCTACCACGATGAAAATGAACTCAGAATTAGCCGTATTCATGACGACCGGGTGAAACCGACCTGAGGAAGAGAATGTTTACAGACGAGCTAATGTAGCGCTCTCTCTCTCCCACTTCTGACTCTATCCACCGTCCTGTCTCAGAATGGAGGTATAAAAAGCCCCAAAATAAACCTCTAAATCTGCTTGATGAGTTGATTTATTTTGGGTTTTTTTTATGCCTCCATTCTGAGACAGGACGGTGGATAGAGTCAGAAATCAGGGAGAGAGAGAGAGTGAGAGAGTGTGGGGAACGACAGATGGGAAAGGTGCCACAGGTCGGACCCGAACCAGAGTCGTCCACCCAGAGGACCACAGCTTCCATTTATGGGGCGCGTGCACTAGTGTTGGAGTCAAAACCACAGTAACTAAGAGCAAGAGATACCCAAGACCAGAGTGCTCCGAGACCACGACAAGACCAAGACTATAAATAGACTACAAATCATCCTCTAACCACTCGGCTACCGGCGCCTTTCTTGATGAGTATCCAATGTTTAATCTTTGCCACGGTCTTCTTTTGGTTATTTTCTTCTTCAATGTAAGAACTGAAATCAAATCAATGGTGAAATACAAACACTTCATTTTAATGGATGAAATCCTTCACAGCAATAAAGAGTTTCTCTCAGTGACAGCTTTGTATTAAACACAGACGCTGGTATATTCCTCCTCTTCTTAACCTTTTATATGTATTAGATATTTGTACAGTTTGCTCTCCTCCAGTGTCTAACCTCTTTATATCTAAACACTGAACTTTACTGTCGGGGGAACTTTAAAGTCAGACATGATTACCAGCCCCTATAAAGCGTAATAAATAATCCATTTCAATAAATAATTGCACTTCCGAGAATAAATTCAGCGGGACCCGTATTCAGATCCTCAGAGAGCTCCTAACTTAGCATAAAAAATCACAGCAACTGGATTTTAACCTAGGAGTGATTTAGCAACATTCTCAGAGCGACTCTGAGCGAGGAAGAGACAGAAACTCTTATCTTAGTGAGGAGGCGGGGTCCACCCCGTTGCTAGGTATGACAACTTTTTTTCAGAAGCTGTGATTGCTTAATCCAAGAAAATGGAGAAAAAAGTCAAACATAGAATCTAGAGTCAGACATTCAGTAATTATGAATCATTTTTGTCTGTTCTGCCCAACTATGATTCAATAATGTTCTTCATGTAGTGTTTGAAGAACATTTCTCTTTTTTCTCCTCAGCCTGTTAAAAAGTCCTCCTCACTAGCTCTCTTAAGGGCTAAGACGTTTTGTGGATAACTTTCATTTGTACCAGGATCTAGTCTGAACTTTCAGGGGAAATTCTTAGACTTCTTAGAATTGTGTCACTAGGAGCAGCTCTTAGTACTTCGGAGGCTTCGTCTTTAAGTATTTTTCACAATATGGAGGATACATTATTAACCAGTGTTTCCAGTAGGTGTGTGTGCAAGTTAACATCCTGTGTTTTTCACATTCGATCAAAGTCTCTCCAGCTCCAGAGTCAGTCCACGTCCCCCTGAAGCAGGTCATTAGTCCATATAGTGCACGTTGGCCTGCAGCTCCTTGGTGATGTAGCCGAGCAGGGCGCCGGTGAGCTGCTGCTTCAGGGTGGCGTTTCCCATCACCAACGCCGTGAGCTGAGCCAAATCCGTCCACTGAATGTCTCCCAGGACGACCACGAGGTCGTCGTAGAGCTTCTGCTGCTGCTGAGGACTGAGCTCCATGATGATCTGAGGCAGAGGTTTGAACTGTCCACTGGTCAGCCAGCAGCCCAGCAGGCCTCCGACAGCGCCTCCTGCAGGGCAACAGGGGGGGTCACACGTGTGGAATTTAACTACTGTATTGATATGTCATATATGTACTTACATATATATATACATGACAATGAAAGTGTATGTTGTTGGACTGTGATGACTCATACGGTAAACATGGCGCCTTTTTTATTGAGGAAGACAATGAGGAAGGCTCCGGCACACTGTCTCGCTTTGTGCTGACATATTTATTTGATCCTACAACGTTTCGGTTTTAACAGACATTCATCGAGTATGTTGGCAGCAAGCAAACATTTACACATATATATACAACCAAAGAGACGGCCTTAGTTTTTAATCAGCCAATCAGAGAGCCGCTGAGAGTAAAGAACACCTGGGAAAGATAAGATAATACTTTATTGATCCCCAGAGGGGAAATTCGAGAAGAGTTCAAAGATCAGGCATTTACGTAAGAACCAGAACCTGCCTGTGTGTCTGTCTGTCTGTCTGTCTGTCTGTCTGTCTGTGTGTGTCTGTCTGTCTGTCTGTCTGTATCTGTCTGTCTGTCTGTATCTGTCTGTCTGTCTGTCTGTCTGTTTAAAAACACTCTGAAGGTTAAACAGATTTGGTGTACTCGAGTAAATGTAGTAAATTAGTAGTAAATAACTGTTGGATTATTTCTCCTACTTACCGACTGCTATACCGAGAGGCCCCCCGACCAGCCCTCCAGCGAAGGCCAGCCCCCCCGCCGCCGCTGCCCCCTTCCCTGAGCCTTTCACTGTGGTCTGGATCTGCTGATTGGCTGATAACTCGCAACACAGCTTCATGACATCATCGATGCGCTGACACATGCTGTGGATCACATTCACAAATGTTAAGAGCCGTGACAGCAGGTCTATGAGGACAAAGATGTTACAGCATTGCCACATCATGTCAGGGTCAGGGGTCAGAGGTCAGGGGTCAGAGGTCAGGAGTCAGAGGTCAGGGTTACCATGACATTTCATATTGGAATAAACTCGTGCATCATGATGTGGCATTCAAGAAGGCTCGGCTGATACCTGATCAATATTTGATCACTGATAAAAAATTCATCCATAAATTTACAGCAGCTAAAAAAAAAAACACGTTGATGTTTAAGATAAGACTGATTCTATATTTCAATGTAGTGAGCATTAGCCAGTGTGTATGACAATGAACCCTCCTCTAATTTAAACAGATCCAGGACCAACATACCTCAATCACAGTAATTAAAACTAGAGATGGGACTGATCTGATCTGATATCGGAGTGACTGATGAAGAAAGATGGTTGGTGACTTTAAACATCCTCAGCTCGTACAGTCTCTCTCTAAAGACGTTCAGACTGAACTGTAAGAAGTGTCCACAAATCGTTTCCATGACGACGTTCACACGAGATGGAACAGCTCTTTCTATGTGACGAAAAGTTAAATTCTTACACTTCGGTTTAAAAGATTTAATTTGAAAAACCTGACAGCTGTTGCTGCTTCCTGTTTGTTTGAGAAGCATAAAGTCAATACAATGTGAGGTTTACTACGGCTTTGCCTTACAGGTAATAACAACAACAACAAAAACATTACAAGTTATGATGTAAAAATATCGGTATCAGTATATATGTATCGGAATCGGATCGGAATTTTAAAAAGTGGATCGGTGCATCTCTAATTAAAACAGTACGCAGAAAAACACACTTCTGTTTAAATGAAATACCTTAATATTTATTTCCAGCTGTGAATATTTAGTCATGTTCCTGATCTTTTAAGATATCGTCTCTTTTGACTGATGATTTTGTAAACACTGTCTGTTGTGTGAATTAGAAAACTATTTAAATATAGGCTACATTATAATAAATATCTGCTGAGAATAATTATTAATTAAACTAAAATCAAAGAAGACACTGAGATGAAGTCCAACACTGAGAGGAGGAAACATTGATCTGGATAAACACTGACAGGTTAACAGCTGCAGCCTTTATTCTAACAGTAGGTTATCATAATAAGTGTGATTGCATCAGTGAGCATCATGACACAGAGGAGGTACATACAGACCCTCCCTTTAAATGATTATTCCTCTAAAATAATACAAACCCTGCAGTGAAAACACCGGAAACACCATCAACATACCTTAAAGCGTCATCCAATCCTCATGAATTACTCTGACACTTCTTCAATGTTCTATTGGTGATCTCAAATCTCTGCTCTAGCCGGTTTCAGCTCCTGATTTTATGAGCCTGCATATCATGTCATGACATGACAGTGGCCGCAAAGCATTCTGGGAGCAAGAACAGTGATATGTTCAAGGACATTCTGAAAATTACAAATGTTCTTCTTTATGTGAGTAAAATAACTGAATTATCAAGTTTTGAAAACAAATGTACAATTTCTAGATCAACAAAAAGTAAACCAGCAGAAAATCCATAGGTAAATTAAAAATGAACTATTATAGATTTTTTAAGGTCCAATCAGTAAGATGTGTAGTGAGTGAAATGATAAAGGTATCTTACTATATGATCAGACATTAAGGAAACATGCTATGTTGAAGTGCTGGCTTCTCTGACAACAATGCAGCAGCCAGTATGTCCTCCTTCTAACTTTAGATTCTGCTCCTGAATGATCTGGATTTGTTTTGGACGCCCCTCAGTTTGTCAGATATGAGAGCAGTTATCAGGTCAACAGGTGTTGCAGCGATGGAAGCGTTCAAGAGAAGTGGTTCAGATAGAAGTGATTGTACCCGACCTAAAAAGCCTCTGCATGTTTCTAACAAGCTCCACGAGCAGAAACGTGCTCAAACTAGGATCAATATTGGAGATGCTTTTGAAAAATGGAGAGAGGTTAGAACACAGAAAGGTTTACAGACCCATGCAGAGCTGGATAAACACTGAAGCTTCAGAGTCCACCACATGGCGACCTGTGTGAGCATCGACTCTAGAGAGGAGGGGGCTGGGGGAGACAGCTCTCTATAATGTTTTGAATTTGGACTGCAGTACCCATTTTAAACACTAGGTGTCAGAGTTACATATTTCTCCTTTAAAAGTGACTCCAAATCTTGTAGGATTCAAAAATTACATGAAAATCTTTTCTTTCAGTCTTTGAAAAAGTTTGAAAAAAAAAAAAAGATTTTCCTCAAGACTCTCTGGATCATTTGAGTTTTACATTTTAGTGTAATTTATTTTGAGTTATTAAACATGTTTGTATTGGGGTTTTTTTTGCTCAGTTTTTCTCATTACAATATGCTGCTTGGTGTCACTTGTATGATGAACGGTTTAAATGCCTGTTTGTTAATTATACAACTCTAAATAAAGAAGAAAAACAAAACCTTCAAATTGCTATCATAACGGAAACTGGCGCTATAACCGACTGTACCTGAATGCATCGCGGACAGCCAATGAGCGAGTGACAAGAAGGGGGCTGGAACCCTGAGTGGATTGTATTAATTTACTAAAAAGCCAAACTTGTTTATCATCACTGCCCTGTGTGTTTTTATATGAACAGATATCTGTGAGAGCTCATCATGTCGATGTTTTTAAAAGGTTTCTGTCTTCACAGCTGCAGACATGTCCACCATGTCCTGCGGAAACGAGTCCAGATACTTTGATAAACACATGAATGTCCTGAAAGCTCGTTCATGTCAAAGTGTTTCTCTCTGTACGTCACTGCGGCACGATTTGAAGCTCGCGACGGTTTGTCAATTTGTTTACATTTGTGTAACAGTGCACATTTACCCAGAGTACACCGGGAGAAACAGGAGCAGAGCTGCGTCAAGGTAGCGTCAGACATCTTGTAAAGCGGAACAACAACGTGCCGCCTTCAAAATAAGATACCTCAAATAGGCTATGTGGTTTTCTTGGGCTTAATACATATCCCCTCTTCCCCGTGTTGGATGCTCAGGGTGATGTTGTTGGTTGGATTCCTGGTCGATAAGAAGGAAATGTGAAATGGACTTGCGCTTGGATATTTATTTTCTAGTCTTCTGACTACTCAAAGCTCTTTAACACCGCATGTCACACCTATACATTCACACACTGATGGTAGAGGCTGCTGATTAAAGAGTCCATCAGTATTAACTAATCCATTCATACACATTCACACACCGCAGATAAAGCAGGAGGAGCAACTTGGGGTTGAGTTTCTGTCCCAAGTACACATCAACGATGTGGCTGCAGGTGCAAGGGATCGAAACTCTGATCTTCTGGTTGAGAAACGACCGACTCTGCCACTAAGACACAGTCAACACAAGCACGGGAGCACAACATAGACATGAAGTGTAATCGATCCCTGTCTCCATGATCTGAATGAAGTGTTCTGTCTGTGTCTGACTAAAATGACTCAAAATTAGCCACAAAGTCAGTAAATGCTGTCATGTTCTCTGTGTTGTCCTCCGATGTGCAGACGTTCACTCGACAGTGCATCCCTTTTACTATTTTATTTCTATTTTTTTCGAGTCCGCCTGTCTTGTAAACTAAGCACACTTCATGATGATGTAAAGCCATGCATGTGTTGTATTACGACGTCATGTACAAGAGGTAACCGTGCTCAGGCCCGGTTAGTCCTGGAGCAGTGTGAGGTGCAGGCCAGCGGGGGAATGGGGTCAACTGGGTCTAGTGTGAGTGCGCCCTTTAGTCAGTGCCAATAATGGTGTTAAACCGGGATATAGCCCCATCACAAATCTGTCTAGCCCCGTTAATAGCCCCCTCACGTATGTCTGCTTTTATTTTTTAAAAAGAGAGAACTTAAAAAGTAACTATTGATAGCACCCCAACATATTAGTCGGTGCCGTCCCTTGTCAGTGCGCAAGCTGGGCCACCCCAGTCCAAAAAGTCTGGACTCTCCCCTGTTTGGAATGAAGTCATTTTTACACAGGTTCATTTGGTTCCTAATTCAAATGTAGTCGAAGGTTAATACCTTTTTGCCCTTAGCTGTTTTCTTTACTTAGGTTTTTTTCCCCACGCCAAAGTCTTTTATTTAGAAAATTCTGACCGGATGTTCCCTTTATATAACCGGTTATTGACGGTGGACCGAGGCGCACGTCGCAGCAGCGAGAGTGGCCAGAGGACTATTCGCTAATCTTTGGGAATATTAAACGCGTGGATATTTTTGGAAGCGATGCAGAGATGCTGAAATGAGCGTGTGAAATGGTCTCAGTTCGTAAAGTGAGGATAACTTCCGCTGCCTGTTGGATGAACACGAGCAGAACGGCTCTGAGGAAACGCTGCTGCTGCATTCATAAACACTTCTTTAGGACTCACAACAACCCCTGAGCTTTGTTTTGGGGTCATTAAACGCATCGTTTCCCTGCTTTGCACGCGTGTTGACGATGGCCGAGGAAGGTAAAATGAACACAGAGCATCTCGGAGGAGTTGTCAGGCTCCGAGAGGAACACGAGAAGGTAAATTCACGGATGACACGAAGCGTTTCGGTGGCTACTAACAAGCGACCAGTGTTAGCCAAACCACAGGCAGGTAACGGGCCACGAGGTGGACCAGCTCTGAACCACGAGCTCCACTCCATCCAACATTTGATAAAAGCACTTGTGCACCAACTATATGAACCTATCAGTCACATGAACAAGCCGTGAGGTCAATGTTATGCATGTCCTGTTTCCAGAAGCTTCCTCCTCTCACACTCTCATATGTTAAAGTTGTACACGGGGAAATGTTTAGTTTCGTTTCTCTGCAAAGCCCCGAATGAAGTGTTTGTTTTTCTTGTAGATTTCTCGGATTTAGGGCCTTTACTTATGAATACAACCCGACTTTTGATGCTTTATTAAATGTAAACCAGTGAGCTAGCGGTGGGAGAACCAGTGAGTTACTTTCAGGGGAAACTCTGGACAGTTGCAACACTTGTTTTTGCTTTCCTCAGAGTTACTCAGAGATTACTTTTAGTTCGCCAAACTAATTCATTTATATATAAAAGTAAAATGTTTGTACTAAATTACAGTACAGTTAACAACAAGGCCGCTCATAAGGGGGGGGGGGAATGAGGGGAAAGCTTCCTGGGGCCCCTCCTGGGCAAAAGCAAAGGGGGCGTGATTCAGGCTCACTTTATTCATAATATTGCTGCATTCATGTGGTGTCGGACACATCGGAAAAACGAGTTTCCGAGTTGTGAAATGCACATGAACACCTGCTTAAGTCGGAACAGCTACTCGGAAACTGGCACACAAATGACTTTATTCCACTCTAACCAAATGTTGATGTTTTGTCTGAAGTTGGTTTGAGTCATCTGGATGCTGCACCATATGTAGAAGTCCCGCCGTGTGTGATCTGTGTGTGCAGACGTCGTTTTCACAGCTGTGTTTGTCTTCCTCTCCTGCTTCCTTGATCCGGTTTTTGTCTTTAGTTCTGATTCTTCAGTGTTGAAACAAAAGATGTATGATCAGCGTGTTGGATTATTAGGATCGTGATGTCAGTGTGACATTTGACCTGTTAACCCTTTAAATCCTCCACTCAGGACTGTGACGTTTCAAACATTCTCACTGTGATTCATTCAGAAATGATTTGTCCTGAAACAGGTGGTGAGAGACTGTGACAGTCGCCTGCAGCACTGGTAAGCTTTAAAAACACATTTCAACACGTGCATTATGAAAGCAATCTCTGTTTTTGTTGTTGTGTGCTTCAAAAGTTAAATAATTACACAAAAGCAGAAGAAGCAGGTCAATTAAACATATTAAGCTTTTTTTTAAATCTGGAAATGCAGGACATGGGTGACGTTTGATTTAAAAGCTCTGCAGTATTTCAGAATAGACTCAGTCCTACTCTGCTCAGGTCTCACTGTGTTAATAAAACGTTCAGTTTGAGCCGAGATTTCATCGTCTATGCACTCTTCGTGTGTCGGGCTCCTGACTGTCTTTGCGTAAAACTGATTTGAAAATGAAACTAAATCCACATTTCACCCTGACACGAGGCTTCTGTCGTGATGCACTCGTAGTTTTCACTCCCATGTTCCACCAACAGAGTTCAAGTTAGTATGATCAATCCTGAGTTTGTGTTCAGACTGCCTGACTCTCCCGACCAGAGACGTTTCATTCAAGTGTGCTCTGTAATTGGCCACACACACTGACTGTTTTCTAAACCTGCTACTTTAGTAATAGTTTGTATTGATTTGGCTAAAATGCAGTTTGTAAACAAATGTGAGATCCTCAGTTTGCCAAGAATAACTGGACTAACTGGTCGTACTGATTCATTAAAAATGTAGTCCGCATCAGACCAGTCTCCCTCGCGTACTGTTTCCCACAATGCAAAGCTGCAGGTCAAAGAGCTAAATGAGGGACATCGACGTCCATCGTAACAGAGGAAATAATCACAGTCTGACCAAACCACACGAAGGTACCACCAGTTATCTTTGTTGATTCAAATCTAAATTGTCAGATTTTTCCAGACTGTAAGTGAATGCTACACTGAGGCAGCGTTTGACGTCAGCTGGGCTGTTGTTTACTTCCTCACTCCAAGAACAGAAACCAGCTTAGCCAGGTCCTGGTGTACTGCAGAATAACCACAGACTGGAGGTCACACTACAGACTACTGTCCAACGCAGCATGCAGCACATGCTACATGCTACATGCTACGTTAGGCAGTAGTATGTAGTAGGCCATTTTGAAAACCGCCTCAGTGCAGTCAGATAAGGAGCAGTCCGTCTCCCATCTTTGTAGACGATTGTTGTGTAAGATTCTTTTCCACTCCATCAGATGTTTACTCGGGTTGGAGGTGGGTGGAGCTGAACATATTCAGTGACAAACACACTTATTTTACCAACAGGAGGAAACTCATTTTGCCCGCTTGTATCTCCGATCTTATTCTTTCAGTCACTACCCAAAGCTCATGACCACAGGTGAGGGTTGGAACGAAGATCAGCGGGTGAATCAGGAGCTGAGCCTCTTAAATTCTGACTTTTTATCGTACAACTGCTTTACACTTCTAAAAACTGGTCAACATACCCACAGGCTCGTTCACCACAACGGTTTTGGTACAACGTCCCCATTACTGCTGACTCTGATCCAATCCGCCAGAATACTTAAACTCCCTCATTTGGAGCAAGTCTAAAAATGATTCAGTGAAATCACAAAGTTCCTTTTTACTCCCGAACAGGAAACCTTTCCTTTTGACTCAGCAGCTGTTTGCTTTTCATTGTTCTGCGTAACTTCCACAAATGAGCCAAACAGCTGTTTGAGTTTAAAGACTTGAGATGAGAAAAGAAGAATTTGAATGGTTTTAATTAAACCTGACATCATCATAAATCCATGCTTTCACAGGAAGAAGGTGTCAGGGGACTATGAAGCCTTGAATGAGCGTCTTCAGACTCTGCCAGACCAGCTGAGTTATGACATCATGGTGAGCGCTGACCGTCACACAAACATCGTCATGACCTCTGTGTTTATTCTTAACCCTGCACAATCTGACCGCCTTTATTTTTTTTAACTGCTGCCACTGAAAGTTCAAACTCTTCTTCTGTCACGTCCACATTCTGACTCCTCCTACATTTCATCTCTGCGTTAAACTAACAGGTGCCGTTCGGCCCTCTGGCCTTCATGCCGGGGAAACTCGTGCACACCAACGAGGTCACGGCGTTGCTCGGGGACAACTGGTTCGCCAAGTGCTCGTCCAAGCAGGCACAGAAACTCGTCAACCACAGGATGAAATGTGAGTCTGAATTTTTAGAGGCCTGTTTGCCGTCGTCTGTCCGTCACGTAGGGTCTAATTCACTGAGAAATGGTGAGGAAGAAGTATGTTGTTAAGATTCTAACGTTGACGTTGAAGTTAAATTAACTGAGTACCAAGCGTAAAATCCTGCAGTTCCTCGAGTGTCCACTAGAGGCTGGCTGCAGAAGCACAGGAAGTCACATACACACCCATTCTAAAAAGCCTGTTTTTACAGCAGAGATTAACATGTTTACAACCTGGTTAAAAAAAACAAACAGGTCTGATTAGCTCATGTCTCGAGCGACACACACTGTACGGGGTGGTGAATGTTTTGATGACTCATCAGTTTTGATTTGATGAAGGATAAGAGTTATTCACAGTAAGGCGTGTAGCTGACCTGATTGACAGGTGGGAGCGGTGTAACTGTTTGTCAGGAGGTTTAAAACCCGCCTCAGCTCCAGCTCTCAGCCTGTTGTTAGGTTGACTGAAAGTTAGACTGAGACACCGTCATCGATGGGACTCATCCAGTAATATTTACGTTTCAGCTGCGATTTATAGAAATAAATGTTCCACATCGCATCACATGTATCAGCCTGAAAATGAGCAAATGTGGTTGTTGTCTTTCTCGTCATTTCAGATTTTAGATTAAACGTTTGAATTTCACGTCATCACGTCCATCCCTTTTCTGAGCTATATAATAATATCTGTTTGGAGTTTTCACTTTAAATATCTCCTGACACTGCTTTATATAATATGATAAATGATCCCATGTTTGTTTCACTCTCAGCAACACTTCATCTATTTCAGACCCCACTCAGGTTTCTCCTTCATTTGGAGTTTGATGCTCATCGTTTGGACAACTCCATCTTCTCTCTCTTTTTAATCTTCAGTGTGATTTCTGTATGTGCACGCAGATGTGCAGGCTCATGCCCTTATATGGGCATTTAGGAAGGTCAGGTGGGGTCATGAATATGACTTAGGATTTTTTTTTATAGGAACCTCCTTGGTAATAGGTTAAAGAATGATCTTAGTAAGGTATGCACTTGTGTAAAGGTATCTGATTCTACCAGCAGAGGGTGCTGTTGCTGCATCAAAATCACCCTGATCCCTGAACTTGACTTCAGACGGACTTTGTTTGAGACTGAGACTTAAGGAGAAACTATTTCTTGTGCTGCTGATAATAACAGATCTTGAAATGAAAGTATGAAAGGTTACTAACATATGCAGAGTGATTTTTTTTTTAAACATGTGGAAGGCAACCTTTGCAGCAACTTCATCCATATTTTCACAGATCATTGCTGTCGTTGCCTTCGTTGTAAATCTGACAGCAAGTCTTCTCCTGTGCTTAAATCGAGTCCTGTGAATGCACCAGTGTGGTTTGATAAAATGCAAGAAGTCTCTCGGTGTGTCTGTGTGCGTGTGTGTGATTGCCCCGCTGCTCATTCTGGGGCTGAAAATCTCATATCAAGTCAAATGGGCCCAAGTAACGATCTCTGATGTGAACATTATTAGAGTGTTTAGTGAAGCAGAAATGTGCTGCCACAGCCCATCCGCAGCCGTCTGTAACCCCCCCCCCCCCCACCACCACCACCACACGCATACACACACACTTGTGTACACACACACACACGCACGGAGCCCCCACCCCCCCATTCTCCTGACCCTGCCCACCCCGCTATTACAGAGCTAAGTGCTGTAATACAAACACGGCAAGCTGAGATGTGTCAGACAGCGGCGGAGTTGTCAGGCCTTCTGTGTTTGACCTTTCCTCACTTTCAGTTGATGCACTGACTGGAGGGGCTCCCGATCGCCATGGAAACAGGGGCCCTCTGCTGCTATTAGCAAAAGGGCTTAATTGTTGTCAAGATTTAATGATCCGGAGTAGTATTCAGGGCAGAAGACATTATGAACTGTTTGTGTCATCATTTTTCAATTTCTTCCCCCCAACTTGTTTTGGATTTTAACTCTTCAGCGTCTGATTGTTTTATTAATGTTCCATATTAAATCTTTTTTTTTTCATTAAATCTCTGTGAGCCTGCAGGCAGCTTTTGCACTCTTAAGTTAGTCTGAATCCACATTTCGATGCTAATGCGCCTGATTTCCTGCAGACGTGAAGAGAGAAATGGACGCCCTGTCGAAGACCAAGAAAAACTTTGAAGCCAGAGCCGGTTTTGCGAAGGATTTGGAAACGATCTCGGCTGTAAGTGTGGTGTCTCGCAGATGAGAATCAGCACCAAAAACATAAAGGGGTACAAACGTTTTGACTTCTCTTTCAGAGTAAAGGCGACTGTATCGACATCAGAGAAGAAGAGGGAAACCATGACGCCGCTCTCACCAAAGGTAACCAGCTTCTGCCCTCTGTCCTCTTCACCTTTAAGGCCCCGTGTCCACCTGGCGTTTTTTCCGGGCAGAAAAGCGATGGCTGTGTGCTCGGGAGCTCTTGCATGAAGCGTTTGTGCGCTGAGAAGAAAAGCTCTGCACGTCCGTCCCGTCTCTATGACAACAGTCTGTTGACAACGGTCGCTGTATGACCGACACTCCTCCGTTACTTTTAACTGCATGTTTTATATTTGAGATTGTTTATTTCCCGAATAGACGCAGAGCGAGGAGGATGTGGGTACAAGACATGATCTGAAGGAGGCTAAACCACGGGGAATATCGTACATTTTGAAAAGAGTGCCGGTGACGTTAACAGCATCTTTCTGAAAAGTTAAAATATTTTCAACTTGAGCGCTCAGAGCGGCCGCACAGAAAAGGAAGAGCGCTCGGAAAAAGACGCTGGTTTTGCACTTTTTTTCTGGAGGCGGCTGCTTTCTGCTGTGAACGCTCTCTACTCACTGAAAATAATTTTTAAAAGTCACAAGCGCTCCAGGTGGACACGGGGCCTCACTCCTCCTCAAAACTCTGAGAGTTTGATCTACATTAAAATACTTTTCTTCCCTAACAGGAAAGCAGAGGATAGCTCACAAACCAAACTCGAAGCCCAAATGTGAAGCAGTGTTGGATCTGAAAGAGGAGGAGGAGGAGGAGGAGGATGAGGATGAAGAGGAGGGCAGAGACGGAGGGAGCAGAAGAGCCGTCCTGACGGAGGAGGAGTTGTGGGCTCGTTTGGACGAGCTGGAGAAACAGGAGGAGCTCCGAGACGAGCAGGACAGGTGGGTGAACAGAGATTTATTATTCTGAAGTAGCTTTAATTCTCACACTTTCCTAACCTCTGCTGATAAACGTTTTGTCTTTAGATTATCAGATACTCCAGACATGAACGGTGAGGACACATCGTCTCTCTCCTCAGAGGAGGAGAAGGACGGAGAAGCTGCAGCTCCCGTGAACGGACTCGGTCTGAAGCCGAGCTGGACCTCGCCTCACAGTGAAGCTCCGCCCACTGCGGACAGGAAGGAGGAAGAGTGCGATGATGATGAGGAAGGGGACGGCAGCTGTTTGCCCACCATCTTTTTCTCTCACACCGTCGAACCAAAGAAGGTCGGAGTGATGAATTAAAAAAAGAAAGCGTCAGCATGTTTCAGATCTGCGCTGATTGGTTCTGCAGTGTGATTAACGTTTCTGCGTCTTCTGCCTCAGGTGAGGATCAACACGGGGAAGAACACCATGCTGAAGTTCAGCGAGAGGAAAGAACAGAAGGAGCACTCGAAGAAGAAGAAGAAAAACGGACACAATAACGGACACTCGCTTCACGAACTTCACAAAATCACCACGCCAACAGACATCTACAGGTAGAAACCACACGCACACGTTTCAGTCACTGAACAGTAACGAGGAGAATTCTGTTTGTTTGTTTGTTCCAGCGATAAATGTGTCTGTTTGCGTTCACACATGCAGCTCCTCGTTTTGTGTGAAAGAACTCTAACAAAGATCTTAATCCTGTTACCAAAAACATATCCTGCAGAAATGTCTGCATGAAGGATGAAACTTTACCAACAAGAAAAACTGAATCAGTGCAACATCAGAGTCTTAATGACTAAAGATACTAACACATTATGAACTACCTCAAAACCCCGCCAGCTGTCGTCTGACGATGATTTAAGTCTCTCTCTTTGAAGACGATCAGACTGAACTGTAAGAAGTGTCCACAAATCGTCTCCATGACAACCGCTCCTTCTATATGATCAAAAAGTATCATCGATCATTACTTATGCATTCCAGGAAGTTAAGAAATCTGAAAGCTGATTGGCTTCAGTGTCACAGAGTCAAGCACACTTGAGGCTCAAGTGTAAACGTTTGCTGCAGGGCAGATCGTTAGCTGCTCTTCATGTAGACATCTGTTTCTATGTAGATCGATTAATCGTCATCAGATCACCGACGATGGGAGACAGGGTGGCTGAAAGTGTTTCATCCTATTTTAGCTCACAGGCTGTTTTTCCTGCATGCACCAAAGCCTGCTGATACGTGATTGGTTAATACTACTTGGACTACAAGCGTCCGACAAAAGGACACTAGAACACTCGTACTCATGCAGGACTCATATAACGTCTGGTCCTGCGTGTGCAGATTCTATTTATTTTTTAATGTAAAACTTCACAAAGTTCAACCTGTTGGGATGATGAGGCTCTTCCACAGGTCAGAGGTGTTGGCTCCTTAGCTCCGCCCATCCAGGAAGTAGAGAGGCAGAAGGAGTAGAGTCCGACAGGGAGCAGATTCTCCGACTCTCAAACAATAAATGAATGATCGCAGTCACAGGATCTGAAAGTGGTCTGTTGTTTTTTTGCTCAGGTTGTTCGTGGACGTGAAGAACGGCGAGCCCGTCCCCAGGAAGTCCATCTTGAAGTCCCGCAGCCGAGAGAACAGCGTGTGCAGCGACACCAGCGAGAGCAGCGCCGCGGACTTCGAGGAGCGCCGGATGATCGGACGCAGCTTCAGCCACGACGAGTTGACGCACAGCGACACCAGTGACGGCATCACGGAGGAGGACAGTCCCACGGCGGTCCCACTGCACCCCGCCAGCAGATTTGAGGTAAACAACAAGGCCACCTTTAACATATCGTCTGATTAGACGTGTGTACAGTCTTTAATCTCAGTTTTAACGTGAACCAGCCCGAAGTAAACCTACATGATGGAAACGACACCTCTGAGCCTCCGACTCCTTAACGAGAACGCCAAACAAAGGTCTCATTAAACGTCGATCACAAGAGGCAACATGAAGACGGCACTAGAAAAGTTTAACCCTTTAGAACCCTTATAGGGCTTTCAGACCTGCACAAAACTCCTGATATCTGACGGAGGAGCTTCATGTGTGAACACAAACAGACTTTTCCACTCCGACTTCACCCGGAGTTTCTCCTCCAGCCTCCTAAAGGAGTTCTATTTTTGTCAAATTTAAAAACCTGTGCTCGTCTTTCTCTGTAAAATAAACCTCCAGCAACACGAGGATGTCTCCTTTAGTTCCCCTGAAGCTTTTAAACTTCCTCACTAGTTCAGTTTGAGACACTTAAAATTGATTTGTTATTGATTTTTAAATCTCTCTCTTCTTCAGGCCTTTTCAGGTACGGTGGTCGAAAAGGACCCGATGCCTTCGGCCGTTCCTCATCTGACCATCGTCCCTCCCGCTCTGCCGACTATTCTGGAGAGGAAACAGGAGGAGGTGACGTCGGACGCCCCACCGCCTGAACAAGCGCCGAAAAGGGTGTCCAAGTTTAAAGCTGCCAGGCTGCAGCAGAAGTGACTGAACAAACATTAACTTTTCACCACTTCTTATTTCTGCTTTTTGTCTTGGTTTTTTTTCTACAACTGATAAACCGGCTCCTCTCCTCTCCTCTGGTTCTCCTCTCCTCTAGTCTCTCCTCTGGTCTCTCCTCTCCTCTGGTTCTCCTCTCCTCTGGTCTCTCCTCTCCTTTCTTCCGGTCACTGAGTTTTGAATGTTCAGTGAGGTAAAGCACAGTATTTACAGTAACAGATAATTTCCTGTGTCAAACACCGATTTTAAATCCCGGTTAATGAATCCTCCTCATGGTATTTTTCCTCTTCTGACTGTAAAGTCACTTCTTTCTCAGCTCTCCATCTCTCTGTGAAGCTTGTTCATTAATTACCTGTCTGCACATCACCTGCTTCTGATCCATGCTCGTGCCAGTTTAGATTCAGTATGTAGACTCCGCCTGCTAGGATGAGTTGCCTTCATTAGTTTGTTCTAAGTTTTGATTTGATCAAACCGAATCAGGAGCCGCGTGCTCTCCTTTCACCTTCACTCCACCTGCCTAATGAATGTATGTGCTCCTTTGTGACGAGCTTTATGTGAAGACAAGAAAATTATACTGATCAAAACTAAGATGAAAATAAACACATTTGTCTACTAGTTTTATGTCTTCTTTCTTCTTTAAAGGAACAGATCGTTGATTAGGACAAGGTGTTAGAGTCCCTTACATGCACACTCGAGACTCTGTGGGATACTTAAGTGAGAGCAGGCGTCCGGTGGGTTGTCAAGTGGGCGCCCTCCTTCCTCAGTGTTTCACTGATAGGCCCATGACACCTCCAGAGGGTTCAGCAGTGAATCCTGGCGTCCCGGGCTCACCCCATAGATGCCATCTACTCACCTTTGGGCCCAGGTAGAGTCCCTTCTCTTCAGCCACTGACTCCCCGTTTCTGCAGCCCTTCAGAGGTCTGTGACTGAAGCCCTCTGCAGCCTACTTTGGACATTTGCCTTCCAGCCTCGTTGGTGTATGTCGGCTGCCAGGTAAGCCTCCTCAAATGCGTCCTCCGAGGTCACTGTGAGCCCGAGCTGGCGTGAGGCAGATAAAAGTTCTATTCTGCAATCTCAGGTGGGAAGCAAAGCCTCTCGTGTAAGTCTGCCGAAGTCTTCCAGTCGCGCGCTCTGCCTAGCTGTCCAGCGTCCGGCCTTGGAGGAGCGAGCCCAGCTTGACTACTCACCTTCTCGGACGAACTCTGCTGCTGGTCAGGAGGAGGATGGAGGAATGAGGAGGGTGTCTGCGCTTGTCCGTCGACTGAATTACGGTGGAAAATATTTGAGGTGGCTTTAAGGGAGCACAGAGGGGAGGGGGTGGGTGTAGACGGAGCACTGAGGGAATGCTACTTTCAAAATCATGCTAGTTTTTGAAAAAAATACCAACCCTGCCCTTAAATGGTGACTTTGAACATACATCTTTTTGTGTCATTAAAACATTAAGCTAATGTTGCCTTTATCTCGTGTTCTGAAGTCGTTCTGATTGAAGTCACAAAGGATAAATAATTGATATTTAATTGTGTGCGCACATCATACTCTAGGTCACATACCCAGTTTGGCCACCCCACTCAAGAAAGTTTGGACACGCCCCTGCCTGTCAGACTTGTACCAATATATTTTAAGAATGTGGACCATATATCATAGCAAACCTTTATGATACACTTAGATCTGTGCCACCCAGCTATCGTGGTTTGCAATCTGTCCATTTCTGCAATATATTTTTACTTGCCCAGAAAGAGGACACAAATCTTTTGGAATGGTTACACCCTGGACTGTTAGCCAGTCAATCACAGGGCTTCTTTTGGAATGTGTACTTTTAAATTTAGTTATTTTCACAACTCAAAAATCCTCCCCGTGTCCAAAGCAAAGAAACATTCAATCATCGATCAAACCCTTCCCTCCTCCTCCTCCTCTTCGACAAATCTGTTGATTTCTCTCTGCATGATTTCTGAAACAGAATCCTGTTTGTTCTTTTGTTCAAGCTCCGCAGTCAGATTCTTTCCTAAATCCAGCCCACAGACTGAAACTCACACAAACTCTTCATTGTTTTACAGGCAGAGTTTCTTTACGTTAAGCTTTCCTGTTAAATTATCCCCCACTCTCTCTCCCCCTCTGTTAACATTTTTCCAATATTAGTGGGAAGTTATTGATTTCTTGTTTTCTGGCGTTTTGCTTTCTACTTTAAATTCTACAGGATTCATAAACTACAAGACGTCACACAGTCATTCATCTCCTCATTAGTCATTTTCACAGTATCACAATGTCTGTAGCGGGCTTTGGTAGTTGTTAACTCATTCATACACATTCATACGCTGATGAAGCAGCTCAAGCAACTTGGGGTTAAGTGTCTTGCCCAAGGACACATCGGACATGTGGCTGCAGGAGCTGGGGATCGAACCCTCACCTTCAGGTTGCGCAACATCCGACTATACTGACTGATGGAATGTTAACTTTCAGTTAAGCATTACGGCCCTCTCCCATGAGCTGTCCCCCAGGGCCCTGGCTACTTGCCCACTTTTCCTTTTGTTTTTCCCAGGACTAGAAATAGGCCTAGGTGATATGACGATAATTATCACATTATATGTAATTTTTCTCGATATAAATATAACAAATGTTGGGGCGCTGGTGGCGCAGTAGTTAGTGCTTGCGCCCCATGTATGGAGGATCAAGCTCTCCAGGCAGGCGGCCCAGGCTCAGGTCTGACCTGTGGCACCTTTTCCACATGTTATTACCCACTTTTTCTCTCCCTGATTTCCGACAGTCCACTCTCCAATCTCCCATCTCTCCAATTAAGGCACAAAACGCCCCAAAATAAACCTTTTAAAAATATATATATATAACAAATGTTTGATATAAGTTTGGTAGATTTAAACCTGTAATTACACCATCCAAACACTGGAAGAAGGGGGCTCTAGTCACATATTCTCCTCCTCTTCAACCAGTTTAAATAAGTCACTGAGCTCCTCAAAACATGTCTGTGAAGTGTCTTGTTCTAAATCCACTCTGATCCTGTATTTGATCATGTCTATAAACCCCTCTATTTCAGTCCTGCTCAGAACAGACTGTTTCTGTGTCTGTACCTTTAAATGTAAATGAGCTGTGTCTGACCACGCCCCCTCTCTGGAAGGGCTTGGGTGTCTCGGGCTTTCTCGCTTCATGTCCTATTGTTTACGTTTTTTTTTTGGGTGTAACACAGAGTTAAGGCTATTTATAACGTTATCATGAAATGGGAATTGTTTCGACTCAACGGTAACAAAAATGTATCTTTTCATGCGGTCCAGAAATCCTCGCATCGCCCCTGACCATGCTCTTGTCACTTATACAAAGAATAAACAAACACGGACCCAACATTGACCCCTGAGGAACTCCTGAGGACTTTCTTTAAAAGTGGAGGCTATGACTCTGGACCGAGCTGCATTGTTTGATGTAGTTTAGATTTTTCACAGCCGGGCGACTCATACACACCCTGTGCTTTAAGTCTCCCACAAGCCGCTTTAATTAAAGCTGCAGCTTGTGAGTTGAAAGGCTATCACTCCCCTTTTAGCTAAATGGTGGGAGTGCAGGTCTCTGATAAGGAGCTTTTAAACAGGTCCTTAGGTGACTTTGCCCCCTCTCCCTCCCCTCCCCTTCATCAGGATTATTTCTCCAATATGAAAATCCAGGTAGCATGAGACAGATTAGGCGATGCTTAACATGCTAGCGTAGACTGATCAATGGTCTTATGTAGGTTAAGCTGTGGAGGTATACGCTGAAACGTAGTAGAACTATATTACAAAGAAATCGAGCACACAAACTATGTAATGGACCTGGAACACACGCAGATCTGCATTTCAGGGATTAGGAGGGGATTTGTGGGGTAGTTGTGTGATGAAGGATTGGAGCAGGTATTGTTTTGCAGACAGGTACTCGGACCTGAGAGGAGGGGAGGAAGCGCTGCACTTAATGTGAGATGTCAGAGTCATTGGATTAAACAGCAGCAGCAGCCGCAGGAATAACTGCTACTTCAACATAGTAGAGATACAAACACAAGAAAAGTGTCTCCATCATTAACACTCGCAGCCTTTCAGAGGAGCTTTTCTCACTCTGCTAAAGACGCTCAGGTGAGAGTCCCAGCAGAGAAACATACGTTCAGGTGATGTCTGCAGATTCATCACACTCCTGATGCACTCATCCTCCATCTCACCTTAACGTCAGAGTTCAACTAAAATAAATTGAAATATCAGACAGATTTTTCTCTGGAGTGTGTCGATAGAGAGAGTCAATATTGTTTTCAGTCATGCAAAACGCCATAACGCAAACAGCTGCCATACACCTGCACGTTATAAAACCATGATGTGCAATTTTGATTACCCTTTACTTTAAAGCTTTATATGCTCACTCTGATCCTCACACTGATGCACCCATCCTTGAGGGTTAGAGCTGTCAGCATTAATCACGATTAATCTCATGTTATTTTGTCCCTTCAGGCTCACCGTAGATAGTCGTCCTCAGTGTCCTCTCCCTGTAGTCTCAGTGATGTAAAAGAAGGACACTGCTGCATCTTTGAATGTCTCATTTCACTTGAACAAACTCTCAGACAGCTCAGCTGACGAGTCCAAAGTAATATCCACCTTATGACATCACACATTGACCTTTGTTACCGTTCCTTTGAGCTGTTTGACCTCACTTTGGGATCCCTAACCACTTCCTGTTTCTGTGCTTAACTTCATGTCCTAACCTTCACTCTACCAGAAGGGCCTTACTGTATTTCAAGATAAAAGCACAAAGCAAGTAAAGTACTCTCAGCAAATTAAAAAATAAAAGCCTTATTTTTAAATGCGATATAGAGGAATTTCAAACATGCGATTAAAAATGCGATTAATCGTGATTAACGACTGGAAGTTAGCAATCATGATTCAAAAAATGTTATCTTTTCACAGCCCTAATTTATTTTTCATTTTTACATTTTTATAATTTCTTGATTTTATGCGTTCAAATATGACTTCTGGATTCGCTCCAGAATTTCATTCCCCACTCTCTCTCTCTCCCTGATTTAGGACTCTATCCTTTCTCTAAAATAAAGGCCTAAAAAACCCCAAAATAAACCTTTAAAAAATAATAAAAATGCTGAACCAATCAGAGCATTAGAGGGGCGGATGATCAATCACTAGAAATCACTTAAATCATTTTGTTGCATGCTGACCTAAAGAGGACAAAGTCATTCTCATTCTTTCAGCCTATGAGATCGTCTGATGGGCTTTTCCTCGATAATTTCTCCGATTTAAAAAAAAAATCAAATAATTCATTAATCAAGAAAGTTACTTCCTGCTAAATTTTAACCAGAATCTTCAAAAATACTGCTTTAAAATGTAAAGCCCCGGGGTGCCAGATGGACTGGCGGTTATGTTGCGGACCCCGTGTGCAGAGGCTGTAGTCCTCGTTGCAACAGCCATGGGTTTGAATCCCAGCTCGGCCCTTTGCTGCATGACATCCCCCCTCCTCTCTCCTCCCTGTCTCTCTTCAGCTGTTCTGTCAAATAAAGACAAAAAGGCCCAAAAATAAAAGCTTAATGCCTAAGTGTTTTTTTCTAATTCAAGAAAAAACAAAAAGTATTTTTTTTTTTTTAAAACTGCACCTGCCTCAAAATATTCAGCCTACAGAAAATCAACACCACAACACCAAACCAAGGACCTGTTGCTTTTGTGTTGAATTTCTTTGCAGACTTCTGAATATATCAGTAGATTATTCTACATAAAAGTGTCTTTAACAAACATAAAGTTTAGTTAAATGAAAATCTCCTTCTCACTTTATTGGAGGAAAATATCGAGTGAAGGTCAAGAGGATGCTTAAAGGTGAGAGAGGTCACAATCATCCAGTTAATCCTCCTTCATGGAGAAGTTTACCAACAACAACAAAAAAGAAGCTGTATCACTTCAGTAGGTGTCCTTTCCTTTCCTGCACAGTCTGCCAAGTGATGACATGGCTTTATAAACCAAAGTGCATAAAGAAAAACACAACACCGAGTGAGCTGGGGTCAAAATCAGCGGATTTTATGTCTAAAATAAAGAGCAAGTTTAAAAATGCTTCCACACACATTCAGACAAATCTATGCTTTCACAGAAGTCTCCAAATAGTAAACAGTAGTACTCTTTCAGGTTATCACATTACCAAATGTGACATGCATAATGCCACATAATACTTGCATATGCACGCACCTCAGGAGGGACTGATGAGGCGCGCGTACTGCACTTTTTACGCGCGGTGCCAGTGTGTGTGTTACACTTACACACCCGCGGCCAGATGAGGGAGACATACGGCTTCGACATGTCGAAGTATCTCCAGTCTTTTTTTTTTTAAGATTTCATTACCTCTTTAGTCGAAGTGGAAATACTACAGAGCGCCGCGCACCGCCGCCTCTGTCTGCTGGGAGCTTTGATAAAGACAGGAAGCTGTATTAAAAAAAAAATAATAATTTAAAGACGGGGAATCTGGGTCCGACCGCGCGCTGTGCGTCCGTGATCAAGCGAGAGAGGAGAACAGTCCGTCAGCAGTCAGTCATCCAGTCACTCAGTCTCCGCTCAACTCCAGCTGTCAGCTCGGCTCCACCGCGCCTCCTCCTCCTCCTCCTCCTTCCCCAGCCGGACAGGTAAGAGAAACCGCCGCCTTCTCTTCATTTACTCAGGTGATCCGTGCAAAGTGAGAGAGTTTTAAGTTTCCGACGAGTCGCATTGTGATGGACGTGTGTTTCCCTGAGCTGTCACTGCTGCCTCCGCTTTATGGGAGGTGAAAAAGTAGCCGAAGTGTTAACGAGACCTGAAGGCGGACTGAGGAAGTCAGCGATGTAGGAATAAGATTTATATGTGTGTGTTTATTTCTCTACACTCTGCCTGTATGTTGTGTGTGCAGCAGACTAAACAGGTTCCGTAATGTTTCCCATTCGACTCTCAGAAATAACGCGTGATTTGAGGTTCACATTAATGTGTCATTTCAGAACAGAGAGCCCTTACACCATGCTAAGTATGAGCTAAGTTATGACTGAGAATCCTAAAGCAAGGTGTCTTTACATCCTGATGTCAGCCTGATTCATCACATGCAGAGATTTTAAAGTTCTTCCTTTTGTAACCGTCTTTAATATATTTGAAACTCCCTTTTTTTTTGTTACTGTCACCTGTACAGAGTGGCACAGCTTCTTTTCAGAGCCCCCTCGCCCTCTGCCCCCCTCACCCCCCCTCCTCTCCTCTCCCCTCCCTCCTGTTTCCAAATGCTCTCCTTTGAAGCGATGATGCCCCATCTGTCATATGTGAGCAAAGAGAGACCATGCTCTGCTCTTCTCAATTACTGAATTCTCCTCATGCCAGCTCCGGTGGGACAGGAGGAGGAGCAGGTGGGTGGCAGTCAGTGCGATCAATCAACATGAAATATTCAGCTTTGAATATACACATCATTTACTGCTGCTGCTGCTGGCCTTGTTAGAAACCCCCCCCCCCCCCCAAAAAAAAAAGAAGAGTTTGTGTCTGAGGCCTGTTTGTGCACTGTGATGGAGAAGCTGGGCCTGTGCACGCTCAGGTGACGCCCTCCGTCTTTAAAAAACTGTACGGCCTGCATGGAGGCTGGAGGGGTGTTTGAAATGATCACTGAGAGGAAACAAGGGAGAGGGAGGGTGAGCGGATGAAACAGTATTAAATGTAGCGCCACAGCCAGTTTTCTCATTATGCTGCAGTGAATTCATACAGATTACATGACAAAGCTCAGCTTGGCAACTTTCTCCCCTGATAGAAGCACTTGTTTGAACACGAGGCACATGATTTGAATATCTGTAATCCACGCTGAAATCAACAGGCCAGATGAACTTTTTGGCACCCTCTTACAACCACATTGAGTAGGATTTTCTCCCCCCCACCCCCCCCTACAGAAAAAGCCTGAGCTAACTTAGACTTCGGCTTAAAATCATCGGAGGAAAAAAAAAGTTATTTGATGAGCCTGTCCTCCAACTTTGAGAGAAATTTGTATCTTTCCAGTCGTTCAAACTCTTCAGGAAACTTTTAATCTCAACAGAGTCTGCTGTGTGATATTAATATCTCTGTGATGTCGCCTGGTGAAATTAGCCCGACTACCATGGCCCTAAGTATTTGAGCTATGAGGCAATACAGTGAAAAGCATAGCCCCCTCATATGAGAACACAACAGTGAATAATTAATAACCTTGCTCCCAATTCCAGGAAAACAATAGCATATTGTAGGAACACTGCACTAATTTAACTAGAGGAGGAAGAAAAAAACACAACTTCGACAAAATCTGGAATGCATCGCCTTTGTTTTCGAGCACGTCTGCATGAGTCTACTTAATCGGGTGTCTTTGCTCCTTTTGTGACGCCGAGGTGTTGCATGCTGCATGATGTGCTAGTGTAATGTTGTTTGCCTTTGAGATTAATCAGAAGCCATTAAATACCCCCTCTCTCTCACCTGCTGGCAGTATGTGAGGTGGAAGTGCACATGCAGGAAGCTTTTTTTTTTTTTTTTTTTTCCACAGGCCTCCTCTCCTGGCTGTCAGCTCCCATTAAGGGGGAAGGTGTCATATCTGTAACACAGCTGAGTGCAGATGGCAGAGTGGAGGGGATGGCTCACCGATTTAAACAATGATTAATGAACAGAGATGGAAAACAAATTACATTGGACTATTGGAGGCAGGGAATTGTTTTTATGAAAATGTTAATTGTGTCTGCCAGGCTGATACCAGGAGTGGGGGAAGGGTGGAGAGAGGGCATGGCGGTGAGGCAACCGAGGGGCTACTGATAGGACGAGTACTGCTCCCCAAGCTCTGATTATTGGCGTTTCTCAGCATGCAGTGTTTAGTGCCCTACCTTGGCTTTAAGACCTCTAATGTGCCATAACTTTGAAGGTTTGGCTTTTTATGATGAACCCCATGAAGAATTGTCGCCCACCACCGCACCAATTAGCGTTATCTCTAATAATAAGTGGTTGTAAGTGACGAGAGAAGGCGCCCTGTTCTAGTTGTAATTATTGCAGGCGGGTGCAGCTGCACTACTTAGGGAGATGATGATAATTATTTTTCCTTTTTTTTCATTGCGGGTTGATTATTTAAGAGCATCATACACTCATCAGAGTAATCAGGAGAGAGTGATTAGTGGAAATCCACGAGGCTAACAGCTGCCACATTAAACACTTGCCTCTGTTGCCAACACACAGAGTCAGAGCCCGTCCACAGGACAGAGACGACGAGAAAGCACTTCACCTTCAAGTCAGGGACCACATGTGTTTGTTAGAAAGTCAAAGCCCGGGGCACTCAGAGAATTAGAGGAAACACAGCGCCGCATGAAAAGAAAGGTTGTCGTGCAGGAAGGTCAATCTTCAAAGCATCGATTC
This sequence comes from Labrus mixtus, assembly GCF_963584025.1. Lineage (NCBI taxonomy): Eukaryota > Metazoa > Chordata > Actinopteri > Labriformes > Labridae > Labrus > Labrus mixtus. Next base: position 26,011,540 of record NC_083615.1, read on the forward strand.
ACAGACGGAACGGAGCGCTGCGGAGGGCGAGGAAAAGTTTGATATGATGCTAATCGAGCTAGAGACCGCTCTGTAGGCCGCAAGCACCTTATGAGAAAATTATGTGATAATATGGTTCAACATTGGAATTAGGGTTGTCATGATAGCATAATATTACACTTAGAGATGATTCTAGTTCAAATCAAATGATATCGACACTTGTTTGGATAATAGAAGACTTTGGTAATGTGTTTAGACAACGACCAGCACGATCATCTTTGGATACGACTGATCATTAATATAACAGAGATTATATAGTTTTAAAGAGGACATATGATCCACCTTCTGCACCTTTTCAAACAGTCCCCTGTGGTCTAAATGAAACATCTGTGCTGTGCTTTGGTCAAAATATAACATGAATCAAGCACCAGAGGAGGTTTGTGACCCTGTATAAACCAGCTCTCTCAGAACGCTCCGTTTTGATGTGTGTGTCTCTTTAAATTCAATGAGCTCTCTCAGAGTTTTCCCGGTAGACATCACTCCTCTGTAGGAAGACTAAAACTGGCGGACCTGCGCAAAAGTTTTGTTCTAGGCTGGGGGTGGAGTCCATGGGTGGAGATACCAGGGGAGGAGAGGGTATTTTTTTATTAACAGAATCCCACTGTGACATCACAAGGAGAGCACATTTGAAACAGAGCATTTTTCTCTGTGTTGTAAGACTTATGCAGATCACAAACAAAGGACTGGATGGGTTTATTTCACATTTTGTGGGTCTGTAGAGACTCAGGTTACCCAAATATATGTTCAAACACACTGTAACAGTGGATTTTTCTTAATATGTCCCCTTTAAAACAAGAAAGTATCGAACAATTTGACAACCTTATTTAAAACGTTTGTCGAACATTGATCACTTGTTTTGATACTGAAATGTATTTTGTGCAATTCAGAAATTGCTCACTCTCTTTCCTTGAGGGCAGCTTTTGGTTAAAATATCACTGAAGATCTGCAGGTTTTTTTTAATGGTAAATGGACTTGAGCTTGGATATTTCTTTTCTAGTCTTCTGACTACTCAAAGCGCTTTTACTCCGCAGGTCACACCTACACATTCACACACTGATGGCAGACGCTGCTGAGTAAAGAGACCATCAGTATTAACTCATCCATTCATACACCGCAGACGAAGCAGCGGGAGCAACTTGGGGTTAAGTGTCTTGCCCAAGGACACATCGGACATGTGGCTGCAGGAGCTGGGGATCAAACCCTGACCTTCTTGTTGAGAGACGACCGACTCTGTCAAATGAGCCACAGACTTCCCTTAAAGCTTTGGTACTTTCAAAAAGTATAAAAAAGATTGACAACCTCTTATGCAACAATAACTGAAGAGCAGTTAGCTTTAGATCACAGTTGATTCTATCTGCTGTTCTGCATGTACCTGTTACCTGTGTTAGCTCGTCCCTCCTGAATCCAGATACATCCAAGTCAGTGCTTTTTTTTTATCACCACTAAATCTGCACAAATTAATTTGAGTCTGGCAGATAGCTTGAGCTTGACTGCATCAAATGTTGTGATGCATGGACATTATGCCTTTGCCTCCAGTGGTGTAGTGATGCCTGAAGAAGTGAGTATACTCTTTATGTTTTCCCCTAAATGTTTTTTTAAGTGTCCCGTACAGCACGGTATAAACAGTGACATGTACGACTACTCTTATTTAGTCAGTGTTCACTAGCCAATTAGACAGAGAAAGGAGGGTCACCCCTTCATCATCCTAGGAAAAAAAATGCAGCATACTCCTGAATATTGTAAATGAGTTAATGGTGTGAATCACAGGGGATTTAGAAGTGGGTATACCCCAAGGAGACTGAAAAAATACTCTGTATACCTGCGTACTGTTACCACTGTTTGCCTCCCTCCGACAGGTGAAGTGTACATATTGCTGAGTGAGAAAGCTTTGGCTCGTCTGCATGAAATCATTTACTGATGCGATTAATTCTGCCTTTTGCTGTGCTTGTTGCGAATGCTCATATCCCATAACGATAAAGCTCAGACTCCTTCTGAAACATTGACATTATTAACGCTAAAAGCACTCTGAGTCTTAGGTGTGTGTCACGGTCATGTCCACTGTTCCTGCTACACTCGCCACAGTGGAAGGCCCGCTAAACTAAAGGGCTAATTCTCTTAGCCCAGATGTTGCCTGAGCACAGTCCTGGGATCCCACTGGGTTGATGAGCTCAATCAGTGAAATGATGAAAAGATGATTTTGTCCCTGTAATTACAGTATGTAAACTACTTAGCCAGGATTGCAAAGGAAGTCATTTTCTAATTACGCTGGTACCCCGTTGTCTAATGGTGGATGTTTTGTTGTTTTAGAGAGCGCAGGAGAAAGAGAGAGACAGAGCGGAAGATCATATATATGTGTGTGTGTGTGTGTGTGTGTGTGTGTTTGCAAGAGAGAGAGAGAGAGAGAGAGAGAGAGAGAGAGGGGAACTTCAGGAGGGGTCTGTGCTCTGCTGCTGCGGCTGAAAAAAAGACCATCACAAGGGCAAGATGGCTGCCAAATGAGAGTTCATTGAATTATCAGCCCAGTTAATGTGCCTTGGATTATGCTCTTTGTTTGTCAGTTTTTCCCGTAGATGCCATAGCTTAATGAGATACTGTAAGTGGCATTACCAGCGTCCTGCTGTGATTTTGTGATGACTCGTTTAATGACTTTTGTTTTAGTGCCTCCGAGTGCTTCTGAACTGAAAGAAGAGACGGTCTTATCTCCGTTTTTTGCCATCTTCTTTTGGCAGTTTTTGCAAATATTGAGCAATGCAGAAGACGAATGAGGTGTAAAAACTCAATCAGTCTGTCTCTTTAAATGATGGAGGGTTTGTGATCGGCAACACAGCTCTCATTTCACCACAGGAAGTTGTACTTTTCAAGAAAGCAAAACATGTCAGTATGTTATGCGGACTGAAGAAGCTCCATCCTTTGAGATCTGTGTGTGAGTTCTGTTGGAGCTGGCTGCCATCCTGCAGGGCCCAACCATCTGACGCAGTCTGCACCATGTGGATCGGCTTCTCTTGTGCAAGGCATCCCCTATACGCACCCCTCACTGTTAACACACGCCGCCGTACGCCAGAGCTTTGTTTGTGTCCAGAAAGAACAGGTGGTCTGTGCAAACAAGAGCAACTGTTTACACATTAGTGATTTAAAATACATTCTATATGCACATTAGTGTGTGTGTGTTTGTGTGTGTGTGTGTGTGTGTGTGTGTGTGTGTGTGAGAAAGAGAGAGAGAGAGAGCATGTGAGAGTATGTGTGTGTGTGTGTGTGTGTGCGTGTGTCTGTGTGAGAGAGAGAGAGCATGTGTGTGTGTGTGTGTGTGTGTGTGTGTGTGTGTGTGAGAGAGAGAGAGAGAGAGCATGTGAGTGTGTGTGTGAGAGAGAGAGTGTGTGAGTGTGTGTGTGTGTGTGTGTGTGTGTGTGTGTGTGTGAGAGAGAGAGAGAGTGTGTGTGTGTGTGTGTGTGTGTGTGAGAGAGAGAGAGCATGTGAGTGTCTTTGCATGAGCATGAAGAGGATGAGTTGAGGAGACAGTGTTTATATTTCCTCTGGGTGTGAGCGCCATTTAAAGAATCAGAGGAAGCTCATGAATGCAAACTTTGACGCGGCTCGAACTAAAACACACACGCACACACACACACACACACACACACACACACACACACACACACTGAATGAGGTTATGATACTGCATGTGTCTTTGTAAACACTAATGCACACGTTGTCACTTTCACATCGTTGTCTTGAAGCTCATCTTTGCTTCCTTTACGTATGAAAATAGATACATACCTTTTAAACTATTTCAAAAAGATTTATACCTCTGTGACGAGTCTATGCCGAAGCGGTCGCCGTTGGTTCGTGTAGCCCTGTACCTGAGCAGGTAGCCTGACATGCACCTCCTCAAAAATGTAACTACATCAAAACAGCGCAGACCACAAGCCCTGTGATTGGCCCCCTGGGTAGCATTTTATTTCCTGCATTTATAACATTTCAAGTTGCGCCGTTATTTTCAAAATTCTGCAGGAGGAAGAACGCTAAAAGCCTCGGACAAAGTCGACAACAGACTCTGCGAGGAAATTAGACGTTAGCTGAACTTTTATGATTCTTCCTCGCCTCATTCTTGGAGATAAATCTGCACTAAGATTAGCATTGGTGTTCCCGAATCCATAAAAACATGGAGGCGGAGTTCTGCAGAGATTCGCAGACAAACCAACGCTCAAGTTCATAGTGCTCACGATGGCGTAGGTCACTATGGAGTAGATTCAACGCAGATGTTTAAATCAGGCTATGACTGTCACTACCCATATCCTCTCGCACTTCCTCTGCTTTGAGATGGATGTTAAAAAATGCATCCACTGGAGGGAGGGCGCAGTCTCGAACAGGCCGCCACTTCTCCTTAGCTGCCGTCTATCTGACATTCAGTTCCCGTCTGATCTCCGGCCAGCTGTTCTGTTCTCGTCTGTCCCTGTGCTCGGGCGAGCTAATATTATGTTTACAGTTCTGAACCAACTAGCACATCTTTACTCAAAAAGTTACGCCTTCACCAAAGTATCCTTCTTCGTTGTGTTTGGATGAACCGCTCGACACCGCCCTCCAACTTCTGGTGGTTTTGAAACTTTTGTTTGCTTGTTGTATCTGTAATCGTCCAGGAAACGTGCAGACAGATGAACGCAGTGTACAGACCCATATCTGATCAGAGGTGGAACATAAACGAGCCTTTATGGATTGTGAAGTTTTTTTTCATTTGAAAAACTTGAACAGAAGGATTTTCATCACTTCACACGGCTCAGTACTCTGAAACCTGCTGTTTCCAATCAGACCTGGCAGGTTTGAGTGTTTCTGTCGGCCATTCTTTGCATTCAGCAGCTCTGATCTGCATTAACTAAACCAATCGAAGCCTCCTCTCAGTGAACAACGAGGAAAAGCTGACTCTCAAATAACTGCATGTCACCACTGCGCCACATGAACGCCAGATTTATTTTTACAGGGCAGGAGCCAGATTTTTTGATAGTTGTGAAAGGAGTGGCGTAGATTTACTGCATCCACAACAAATGTGTATGTATTCCTTTATGAGTTCTTTAGCTATTACTCACAAGGAGACCGTTTGTCAGTGCTGTGTGTGCTCTTTCTGTGCTCCGTGCTCCTGCAGTAATGAATGGAGCTGGTTAGACTATTCTGTCTCCGTCAGGCTTTTGGGGGGCCTACACAGAAGCTCCTATAGGGTTTCATTAATCTGCCTGTCAGGAAGTATATGGGTGCTATCTTTTGTACAGGTCATGGTGGGCAGCTGTGCTACCACTGCCCTCTTCATCCTCTGACAGGGCGGTCTGCAGGACGCTCGGCTGCTGGTTCGGGTGGGTGGGCACGTGGGTGAAGTGAGGCACAGGGGGCACAATGCACGGCGAGGGGGCTGTTACTGTCTGCACATAGCGGCGCTCTGTATTGATGAATAAAGCGGTTGTTATCCGCACGCCGGGACGTCAGGGAATTCCAGGAATTTATGAAAGTCATGATCTGTCGTTTAGTGATTTTGAAGGAGGCAGAGGCGTGCAGCAAAGGATCGGGACACATGCAGAACATCACATGATATCATTTACATTCAGATATATCATTAGATCTCCACTTCATGAGAAAATCATCACATATTACTTTTTTACACTTGTGTTTATATCATGTCTGCATAAAAAAAGATCTCAACATACATTACAAATCATCTTTTCTTACCAGGATAAACTTAAAACTGTATTTTCATAATCATCTCATTTGAAATATTGAAATCAATCCAGCACACCATCTACCTCGCAAAAATATACTTTTTGACAACGGCTCGTTTCTGTAAGGTCCAGTACTGAAACGTTGCAGATAAAAACAATTTTGGAAGTTGGACAGTTTGCAGAAAATTTGTTTTGGAAAGTTTTTAACGATGCAGATTAAAAAATGTTTTTGTCATACTTTATTAATCCCTGAGGGAAATTCTAGTTTCCACTCTGTTATTGAGAGAAATGCTGCTCACACACACACATAGATCCGAAATATTAGTTATGGAGTACTCAAAATCGTTCTTCGTCTCCAGACCGGTCTCAAGAACACTTTTTGAAGGTCTCTTCTCGGGTCAGACTGGGCAGACTCCGGATTTTAAATCAAGACCGGTTGAGACCACCACTGATCGTCTATTTTTCCACATCATTCTTTTGGTTACAAGGAAAACTCCTCCTTCTAAAAGAACAAGAACAATTCCTTTATAGTTTGATTTTTATCCCCCGGTTATGACTGCAACCTTCCCGGTGTTACAGTTTAAGTGAGTGACACCTCCTGCACACAAGATGAAGATTTTTCAGTGATATTTATGTCTCGGTCTTGTCTCGTTCTCGCAGCACTCCAGTCTCGGGTATGTCTTGGTCTTGGTTAGTGTTGTCTTGACTACAACACTATGAAATAAACACATCCACAAACAGGACCTGTGGACATGCTTTAATGGAGAGATGTCAGAGTGGGGCTGCTACAGGAAGCACGCCAGAGTTGTTGAGGTAGGAGTGGGGGCAGTGCTCGGGAAGTGACCTGGCACCTCTTCAGCTACCAGACCAAGTTGGACTTGGAACGGAGACCCTCCGGTTCCCAAACCAGGCCCCTACTGAGCTACTGCCGCCCCCCTATATCATCTCCGATCCTCAAAGTCTGAGCTAAAAAAAACATCTAACTTTACAATCTTCTCCTCCTTCTGAGGTTATTCAAATATTTGACACTTATTCTGATTCAAAGAGAGTAATGTCGAAACTGCTCAATTACAGCGGAAACATTGAAACGTTGTGCAGGAGTTTACATGCATTTTTTCGGATACTGAAAACAAGAAATGACTCAACATTGGTGTCAAGACGTCTACCTTTGTTGCCATGGCATCCAAACATTTATCGATGTCATTTGATTTTTACTTGAATGGACTCAACGTTTTAAACTCTGGTATCGTCTGAACCAGCTTCCCTCTAACCAGTGGTGATTCTCGGGTCTGTTGGGTCCAAAGTTTTTCACCCCTCTGGGGCCCCCCTTACTGGTCTGGGGCCCCAAGCAGTTGCCATGCCTTGCCTGTTGACAAGCAGCGACCCTGCCTCTAACGGCTTTAAACTTACTTTAAGACTTTTTTTTTTAAACCATGCACTTTTGCTTTTTTAATGAATTTAAATCGTTATATCTTCACTCATCCCCTTGATCACTGTAAATCTACGCCTCGTGTTTTGTTTTTTTACTCACGCTGATTTGCCTCAGTGTGTGAAATGTGCTTTACCACCAAAGCTGCCTTGCCTTCACTATATCCTGCTAAAACAAAGATTTAAACCGTCTCAGTGTGGGCGATATAAGACAGAAAATGAATGTTTCAGACCGTCATGTTTTCCATCTGATTATCATCAGATTTATAGTTTCTTTCCACTCTTTCTTTCTGCGAGTTGTTCCTTTATTTGTCTTTCTCTCAGAGAACATCGGCTGTGTGAGTGAGGCTGTTGGTTTCAGGCTTAAGTAAATGTTTGTGGTGCGTTCATTGTAGCTTTCAGCTCAACCGTCCACATAAATTATTAACGCTTATCTGCTCTTAAAAAGAAATATGAAATGTGCACTTCTGATCTATAAATTTCAGCCGCGCGTTTCATTGCAGTGTCACCTCTTTATGGATTTACAATATTGTCCATCCATCCTGCCTGACAATATGCTATGCAACACAACGTAAAATAAAAGAGACTCCGCCCCCTTCCTGTTCTGCTGGAGAACAGAATCTTCAGCAGTAAAAAAAAAAACCTGTAACAGTGTTTGATTCGGTCTGATGTGAATCTTCCTCGGCTCCTGAAGCTGCTTTATCTGTGTACCCGTCACATTTATTTTTTCCTTTTATTGCCTTCTGCTAAATCACACCTGCTCCTTGTTCGTCTATGCACGGCCACACCTAAGAGGCGCCACTGTGACACGATGCTTAATAACAATCAAGCCCTCTCTCAATCTGCAGCAAAAGAGCCTAATCCACTCTGACAGAGAAAACACCTGATGGCCCTGCACGCTGCGCCCAATGCCAACCGATCCTGCAGAACCTAGCACACACACACACGCACACACACACGCACACACACACACACACACACACACACACACTCACACTCACTTCTATACACACAGCAGTGAAGGTTTTATGCCTTCTTGCTTTGCTTAGTTAATCAGAGGAATATCACTTTAAGCAGATATGAAGAGGATGTAGTGTCGGCTAATATCATTCGCTCACTTTCTCCCTGTCAGGTACGATTAGGTCGGGCTCATATCCGAACATTCATTCAGATCCGCCGAGCTGCTCTCATCAGGTTTTCATTTGTGAGGTTTGTGAACATTTTCATGACTGACTGCTGTGGATCATTGACAGCAGCAGGCGGCTACGACTCCTTCATAGACATTTCACTTTGAAGGCTGTTAGTGTCAATTAGTGTCAACGATTCAAGGAAGTTTACAGTCGTTACAGAACATGTACATTAAGAACACAAAAGGGAACAATGTGAAGGTCTCAAGTCTCAGTTAAAGGTCCAATCAGTAAGCTGTGTAGTGAGTGAAATGATAAAGGTACCTTACTATATGATCAGACATTAAGGAAACATGCTATGTTGAAGTGCTGGCTTCTCTGACAACAATGCAGCAGCCAGTATGTCCTCCTTCTAACTTTAGATTCTGGTCCTGAATGCTCGGGATTTGTTTGGACCAGAGAAGGTAGGCGGTTTTAAGGCACCCCCCACACGGCCCGTTTTGGACGTCCCTCAGTTTGTCAGATATGAGAGCAGTTATCAGGTCAACAGGTGTTGCAGCGATGGAAGCGGGCAAGAGAAGTGGTTCAGATAAAAGTGATTGTACCCGACCTAAAAAGCCTCTGCATGTTTCTAATAAGCTCCACGAGCAGAAACGTGCTCAAACTAGGATCAATATTGGAGATGCTTTTGAAAAATGGAGAGAGGTTAGAACACAGAAAGGTTTACAGACCGATGCAGAGCTGGATAAACACTGAAGCTACAGTGTCCACCACATGGTGACCTGTGTGAGCATTGACTAGAGAGAGGAGGGGGCGGGGGGAGACAGCTCTCTCGGTTTTGAAATTTGAGACCAGTACCCATTTGAAACACTAGGGGTCACAGTTACATATTGCTCCTTTAAAGATAAAAACATAAAAGACTAAGTATAAAAACAACAAAACAATCAATAAAAACGACACCTCTCTTAAAGTAAAATCAATCCCTGAACCCGAGGTAATTATCTTGACGTTGGGAGTGATGACCAAATTTTCGGGCCTCCAGTGTAACCTGATAACGACTTCCTGCCAAGACCTTCTTTTTTCGGGAGTTGCCTTTGTTGACGATGTGACTTGGAGGTTGAGAAGAGATAGAGGAGTTGGTGTTGAGAAGTGACGTCTGTTTGTTGCACTTGCATGCAGACGTCATGCTCAGGATGGGATGCCTAAATGTTGACTCTCATTGTTCTGTTTTAAGTTTTAGTCAAATCCACGTCACAAATCTGAGAAACTATTTCCATCCAAAGCTTCCCAGTTCATAACTATAGGAAAGCTGCTTATTCATTGTACATATTAACGCTCCTTATGATAGCTTTTTGTGTTCCTCATCTTTTTCTGGGAAGTTTCTTTTAAATCATCGATAGTTATTTGGTGCTATAAAAAGGTGATGATTGACAGCTCTATTGACGAATGAGGCTCCTGCGACACAGAGTAGAGGAGGAATGGGGAGAGGGAACATAGAGAAAGGTCACACAAGAGTCTGTACTTACTTCCATAACCCTGCGTGTCTGCTTCAAACCGACACAAGCAACTGTTCTGCTGTGGACTGACCTCACCTGAGGGACCTTTGACCTTTTATCAGGAGGTGAAATGTGTGTTTTCATCAGCGGAAGACGATCTCTACTGCGCAGACTCTGGTTGCAAATTGTCAGCGCCTATCAGGGTGATATTCTGTCTTCTTCCTGATCAGCGGGGAGGATGCTGAGGCACGCTGTCCGTTTCTACAGTCTAGGGGTGTGACACACGTGTTAGAAACTTGAATGAAATGCAGTCAGACACGGCGGGCGAGGCAAGTCTATAAGATGCTGTAACGACAGAGCTACCTGAAGTTGAGTTTGATCGATCGGATTGGATAAACTGAACAATACTACAAAGCCGAGGCTTCACTCCAGTGATGACGTAGGTAAAGGAACCTTTGACCTGAGTGTTCAGGGATACCAGGTTATGGAGCATGAAGTCGGTCTGTGATATCGGGGTTTAATGAACTGTTTGCCTGTCAGAGATGGTTAGATGTGTTAGTCTGCGTGCATTGGTTTGTAATGTGAGCTCAGAGCAGACTGTGCTGCCGCCTCTTTATCAGTGTGGGTTTGTGTACATCATTTTCATGACTGACTGAGGTTGCAGTCCAGGATGATGTAAGCCTGTGTTAATTCAGCGTGGACAGTGCCGGCTTTGTTCTGTGCCCTTTGGTGCTGCAGCGGAGCCGTGCAGGGCTCGCTTATGTGACCTCTACCATTGTAGCACCATGTGAATTTGAAGCTTTGTTTTGCTGCTACTCTTCAATGAAAAGAAGGGAAGCAGGCTCGGGGAGAAGTGATGCATATTTCAGCTTTCTATTTGAATTTCTTCCTTCAACTTGACTTTGCATTTTTGCATCATCAAGTTGTTTATTTCCCTTAGTGCTCCTGTGACATAATTATTCAGGTGAAAGTTTTATTCAAATATGCATCAGACCTGATGAAAAAAAAAAAAAAAAAACCCTCCTCTCTTTCACTTCACTTTAATCTTTTTCTTTAAAGCGTTTGGTGATTTGTGAAATGCAAAGGAAGGCCGAGTTGAAGCAGACGCTCTTTGATGTTTGTGCTGCTTTAGTATTGTGTGTGCGTGTGTCGGAACAAAAATGAGATCAAGACAAAGATTTTCACCTGAGTAAAGATGAGATATTTGTTGAGGAAGCCTTTGTGGTTAGACTTAATCAGCATTTTCACACTCTCCTACAATCATGTGAAACCACAGGTATACTTAACACAGGATGAAGAGAGTCGCAGCCCGCTCTGCTCTGTTTCCTGACCTATTTGTGGCACATTACTGGCATTATACAGCAGGTGCAAGCATACAGATTTACTTCAATGACGGCTCTTAACACCACATTTTGTTTAACTGCTCTCAGGCGTTTTACTTTGTTTTTGTCTGTGGATAATTTATTTGTTTCTGCAGATTCTGAAAACACTTAATGAATCTTTTTTTTAAATCTTTTTTCAGGTCTGAGCATCAACAGACAGACACTTCATGCGAACAGCATGAATCCACATCCTGTTTGAAGTGAAGAGGTGCAAACAGTTGGCTCACAGTTCACCGCTCAGCCCTGACCACAGTACTGTAACATCAGCCCGGCACTGAAAGGACAGCTTCATTACCCCGTCCACCCACCCAATTAGGAGCCAGATGGCGCTTCTGGCCAATCAAATAATGGATGCACGGATTCTAAGCAGTATGAACGGGAGAGCAGAGCTTTCCCAGTTCCTGAGAGTCACCAATCAGAGCATGGTCCCGCAGGTAAACTCGGACCAGGATGACAGCCGTAAGAACAGGAAGTACCCGTGCCCGCTGTGTGGAAAGCGTTTCCGCTTCAACAGCATCCTCTCCCTGCACATGCGCACACACACCGGGGAGAAACCCTTCAAGTGCCCGTACTGCGACCACAGGGCCGCACAGAAGGGCAACCTGAAGATACACCTCCGCACCCACAAGCAAGGCATTCTGGGTAAGGGCAGAGGGCGAGTTAGGGAGGAGAATCGGCTGCTTCACGAGCTCGAGGAGAGGGCGATACTGAGGGACAGACAGACTCGAGGCGGACACGTCAGCCAACAGCAAACATCCAATATAAACCAACTTCAGCTCTCACAGACGGTCTCGACACAACCTCAGTTTTTTCCCCCCTCGGAGACGCAGCCGCACACCTCCACATCTCCCACAGCCACCACCATCTCCGACGCCATCCCTGACCCCATCCTGCCCCCCCCCAGCGGCTACCGCTGCTCCTTCTGTAAGGGCAAGTTCAGGAAGCAGCAGGAGCTTGAACGCCACATCAGGATCCTTCACAAACCCTATAAATGCACGCTGTGCGAGTTCGCTGCCTCACAAGAGGAGGAGCTCATCGCCCACGTGGAGACGACACATATATCAGCCAATTCAGGATCGGGGCAGAAACCCGCCATGGCCGCTGGAGAGAAAAAGAAGCCCCTCGGAGAGTTTCCCTGCGAGGTGTGCGGGCAGACCTTCAGCCAGGCCTGGTTCCTGAAGGGCCACATGAGGAAACACAAGGACTCGTTTGAGCACTGCTGTCAGATCTGCGGGCGTCGATTCAAAGAGCCCTGGTTCCTGAAAAACCACATGAAGGTGCACCTCAATAAGCTGGCTGCGAAGCGGAGTCTCCCCGCGGAGCGCGACCCGTCCGTGAACATGAGTCACCTCACAGCCGACCATCAGAACAACCTGTACTCACAGTACATCTCACGCATCCACAACAGGTTCCTCACAGCTGAGATGGCCGAACCTCAGGATTATAACCAGATGTTTGCTCAGGCAGGCATCGACATGAAGGTGAGGGAGATGTTGGGGAGGATGATTTCTGCAGGTCCGGGTGTGACAGAAGCAGAGAGCTCCTCTTTGTTGGGTTTAAATCCCCCCCACCATCCGCTGAGCGCCTCGAGCATGGACTACCTGCAGAAAGTCTTCTCAAACAGAGAAACAGTCAACAACAGCAGCTATCCAGGCTGGCAGATCATGACTCCAGGTCTGCCTGTGGATCAGCAGATATTCAGCGCTAAAGAGCAGCAGTCGTCCTACCTGCAGGAGAGAGGTCTCCCTGTGGATGATGGGAAAGTGTGTCTCACTGACACAGACACAAAGACCCTCAGCAGACCGGGCAGCCCAGGAAGTGTGACTCATCCCGGAGCAGCAGAGACCAGCACGGAGACGGGGAACCCCCTCCTTGGAAGCGTCCTCGACCCTCAACCAAAATCCTCCTCTCCTGCTGCAGGTAATTTTGTATTGACAGATTTTATTTATTAAATTGATACTAATATGGACATTTTTAATCAATTTGACACAAATATATATGTCACTCCGAGTGCTCAAGTTGAAAATCTTTAAACTTTTCAGAAAGGCGCCGTTGATGTCACCGGCGCTCTTTTCCAAATGTTTGATATTTCCTGTAGTTTTTCCGCCTACAGATTGTGTCTTGTTCGCACATCCTCCTCGCTCCGTGTCTGATCGGGAAATAAACGATCTCAAATATAAAACATGCAGTAAAAGGTAACAGAGCAGTGTCGGTCATATAGCGGACGTTGTCAACAGACTGTTGTCATAGAAACAGGACAGATGTGCTTTTCTGCCTGGAGTAAACGCTAGGTGGACGCTGGTCCTTATTTATGATATAAGAAAAGGCCTGAATTGATTGATTTAAGTAAAACTGTTACAGCGGGCAGATTTTCTCGTTGAGTGTCTTCAGAGATATATTCTATAGACATGTGCAGTGTGAGGTCATATAAAGTTTTGTGAGGATAAATGCATAACGTTTTCTGTGTTGACCCTGATCATATCATGTCGACACCCAGAGTGTATATTTGGAAAAATAGGATCCAGTCGCCCTGTTTAGACCGCCGTTTCAAGCCGCGCCCCTGTGAAGTTTCACCTTCACTCTCAATGATGCAGAGGCGTAATGGGGGGATGAAGTGATCCCCTCCTCTGTACCGTCTTCAGAGGTCGTAACAGAGGCGTTCCAGAGGCGGTTTAAGCTGAGCCGGCGGGGGAGAGCAGCGCTGTGTGTGTGCGCAGGTCTGACTGTGTGTGTATGTGGAGCTCACACTGTGCCGTGCTTCTGTGATTCACAGACTGGGACACCAAAATTACGCCGTCTTAGAATCAATATGACCGTTCAGTTGAAGAAGAGTTGATGACGGCTGAGCTTTGTTAAGGCATTTTTGCAGGAAAAAAACAGTCTGAGTAGAGCTAAAGTTTCTGTAGTTTGACCATCGTAAAAAACAAAAAGTCAGAATTTCAGCGAGTTCAAAGAGTCTCAGCGAGCATTGAAAAAAACATTTTGTGCAACTCTTCCCGTAAAGTAGCGGACAGAGAGAGTGACCCCAACTGCATTGGAGAGAGATCTCTGGAGTGCTACTTAAATAATTTGAAAGTTTTGTACTCTTTGATTTCAGAGGTCTGAGCGGACCTTAAAGAAGTCTCCTGAAATGTCTCGAACACAAAACCACATTTCTGCATCTCTTTCTTCTCTGTGTTTTCAAAAAGTGACAGCTGTGCGCTCGCCCTGTTGAACGTAGGTGGACGTGAAGCGCCGGGTCAGTAACACCAACACACATATTACTGTCATCCGGAGGACTTTGTCTTCCTGTTTTTTTTTGTTTTTTTTAAAGATAATGGCATCATGTTGAAAGCCGGGATAATTAGTACCCTCTATTTTTTATCCGTCACATCCCCACCCCTTGCCTACGGGGGCACAAGATGTTAATGCATGCCATCTGGTGTTTTTAATGATTTGATATATACCACCCAGAGATTTTTATGATTTGATCTACCACCTGGTATTTTTATTGATAGTCTTCTGTTCCACCTGGTGATTCGGATGATTCGGCTCTCTGGGTAAATGCCTTCCTTGTCATGGCGTCCTGCTAACATGCTATCATGAGTCTGAATTACTGCTTTAACAGCGCTGGTTAAAAGCAGAAGAATAAATCCAAACTTTTGTTCTCTTCCCTCAGAGCTCGTGACTGTGATTATGCTGCTGTTATGTACATCTAAAAGTCTGATGCGCTCTGGTGGGATTGCATCCAGCATCCTCTTAAATGTTGGCCGTGTAGCCGAGATAAATGGATCAGGTCTAATCTCATTAGATGCTTTGTTTCCATATTGTACACGCGTTCTGCTATCGGCGTATTTACATGTCAATTCTGGCAGTTTTGGGGCCTAATCCCTCTCCGGTTTGCTCTTTAAGAAACGTTCTGACGCTCTATTGTTTTTACTTTCCCCGCTCTCCCCTATCGCCGAGAACATACGGTGTCACTTCCAGAAACATTTATGATCGCTGGCTAGCCGAGGATTTGAGTGCACACACACTTCTGGGATGCTACATTCAGTATCAGACTCTAATTTCAGTCAATATTAAGCATGGAAACTAATTCATTGTAAAGGTCAGGCGTCATTGCTTTAGTCAATGATGGATCCGGCAGGCTCCCTCGCCCCCCTCCCTCCCCCCCCCCCCTCTCCTCTCTGTTCTTAGGCTTGTGTAATGGTAGACTCACTCTGGGGGCTTAGCACCGCATTGTTTAGCTCTGACAATATATCCCAGAGACCTCTGCAGCTGCTCCCCGCGCTCACAATGACAGATTAATTAACACAATCACACGCTGCTGGCCCTGGCTCAACACACAGGTCTGCTGCGGGACAGATAGGTAAATCCTACACATATGGAGAACACGCACCACTTGATGAGGGTTTAATAACAGGGATAAGTTTTTGTTGGAGGTAGGGGGGGCTGTAACTGATCAAGTCTGTCTGTCTGGATGGTCGGACGAGGAGGGACAGAGAGAGAGAGAGAGAGCGAGTGTTTTCTAATTCAGGAGAGCGGAGATGCTGGGGAAGAATTAGCAGTGCCAGATGTTCAGCTTGAGGAACATTGATTAGTCCAGAATTACTGGCTGCATTATTCATAGTCAGCCTATGGTGGTCATGAAGTTATTGATGCTCTCAATACGGATTGCAAATATAGTACAGTCACGGCTGTCAGAGACGGAGACGACTTCCTTCTGGGTTTAGATTTCTAACTCCAAATGCAACATCTCCAACGAGAAGCCACGCTCTGATTTCAACAGAAAGACAGTCATCAGGAGAGATTTGAAGATGCACTTTGACTTTAATTATGATCTGAGATTAAGAATAACGACTCTGCTTCAAATGTTAAACTAATGAAGGGTGCACGCTGCAGGCCTCTGACCTACATCGGCCCAGCTCAGACTAAAAACATGCCTAACAAACATAAAATGCTCTGACAGTTATTAATTAGTCCCATTCAATACTCTTAACCTCAAGGTCAGCGCGCAGACACCATGTAATGATGTTGTCCCTGCGTGTGTTTGCTCCTTTGTTCCTCATTCTACACGTCTCTTACTGTAAAGCGTCTCAGCTCAGAGAGGAACGACGTGACGAGTGGAAACACGAGCCGTGGTTTACCAGAAACACGGAGAAAGCAGCTCCTGCTCAGAGTATCACTTTACACTCGGCTCTTCCTGTTACATTACTCTCTTTCTGTGCTGACAGTAAAAGCATCTTTTCAATAAACAGGTCCTTATCGAACACGGTGAACAGTTTCCGCCCCTTCTCAGAGATCAGAGTCTGCACTGATTACCTGTTGGCTTTTCCGTCTCTCTCTCACTTCTGTCTTTTAATCCTCTTTTTAATTATTATTGCAGATATGAGGCTCAAATTAAGCTCAAAATGCTTGTTTTCCTAGCATGCAGATAAAAAGATTTACCCAGGGAGTTCTGAACACCTGCCTTGAAATATTGTTCCGCCGTCTCCTGAATGCCATTTGGCTTAATTGACTTGGAAACGTCCCAAATGCGTCATTGACTATGTGGTCTAATTAATATTAATAATATATGCTATTATAAACATCAAAGAACATCTGGTGCCCCTGTTTTTCTCACCAGTCTTGTGTGTGACTCTCTCTCTCTCTCTCTCTCTCTCTCTCTCTCACTCTGTTTCATCTTAAACCAAAGCAGCCTCCATGTATCTCTGCATTTCAGGTGCTTTATGACAAACATACAAAGCTTATATATACAGTTTGATACCTACAATATAAGAGCCTGTGTAAGCAGAGTGTGTGAGCCTGTGATTTCACCGACGCTGATGTATGGGTGTAAATCTTAAAACCTATTTCCATATGAAATGAATCACTCGTCCGAGCCCAGCTGCATGCTTTTTCTCCAGGCACACGGCTCACTTGAAGCCTTATTTATTTATTTACCTCTTTCCTCCGCCTCGCACATCCAATAAGGGCGGATAACTCGTACGCATCACTTCATTAGATGCTCTGTGTTAGGTGAGAGAGGCCGGGGTTTGTAATGATGCAGTAATTGGAGTTTTGGTTGATAAATCTGAGCTCTAAAAATGACTCCCCCTCACAGAACGCCAGCCTCGGCACTGTAAGTAAATCTTAAACTGATTAAGTTAGCATGAACCAGGCAATCACAAAGATGGCACCCGTCCAAAGCAGAGGGGGGGAAAAAAGGCAGAGTGTTGGGTCTTTGTGTTGTTTTACTGCTCTCTCATGTCGGCTGGAAAATGGCTTCAGGAAGGTCCACGCTGAGAGATGAGGGCAGACGTGTGTGCTTTCTGCTTCTGGAGCTAATGTCATCGTCATTTAAGCCTCACAATAATTGAGATAAACAGCGTGTCTGAAGGAGTTCCATTAAGACGTTAGGAGTTTTTTTGGTTTGTGTGTGTGTCTGTTACTGGAGACGAGGGTGTGGCACTGTTGGAGTCTCTTTCCCGCTCTCACACGCCCATGCACACCGCAACAGGAACATAGGGTAGTCATGATTCCAGACGATACACCAGGTCAGCGATATCTAAACCTGTTTCAATAACAAGGCGACTCGACTAGAAGACCATGGTTTCCAAGGATGTTGAGTCATTTCCTATTTTTACTGAACTGGAGAAAACTCCTGAAGTCTGTCTTTATCTTTATTTCCCTGCATGCCCAGCCCCTGAAAGTCCCAGTGAAAGGGCCCTTTAAAGCTCTGCTTTGGTTCATCGATGTGAAGGGGACCATGGCGACTGACACCGAGCGTGTCATGTTGCAGTTGCAGCTGATAAATACTGAGCAGCAGGTGACAAACCGGCTCGTGGCGTTCTTCCTTCAGCAGAGTTTAGAAAAAGGCAGCGATACTGGAAAAGTTGTAAATGCAGGAAATCCACTTTTTCTAGCCGTCTAATCACAGGGCTTGCAGTTGGTTGCACTGTCCTGATGCAGTTAAGTTGAATGGACCCGCCCACAACATCAACATCTCTAAAAAGGCTTGTACCATTTCAACAGCACAGGGTTTACATTTTGAAACATTTTGGACAGACAGTCATCACAGGAACACAAGGCATAGTGGCTCCTGGTTCTATGGAGGTCTGAACATAAACCAAGAAGGAACTAGACCAAGAAGAGCTTTCAAAAGAAGACTCAGCCAGTGCATGTAAGGCCCAGTGATGAGTAAGGCGTCTACACCCACAAATCTTATGGCCCAGTGATGCATGGCGTCCAATGACTGTCAACATTTGGCCGAGGCAAGAGCCCCAGACTCAAGACAACATTACAGTCAGATGGGACTTGGACCTGAATAAAAAGAGGATTGCTTACTTTACTCTTCCCAAGACGGACTCTGACATGCGACTGATGAATCTTTAGAGTGGAGTCTTTACCTGTTAGATATCACAGATACAAAAATAGAAGTCAATATTTGGTAATTTCTTGTTTTTAACCACCAAGAGCTGCAGACAAACTCCTGCATGTTGTCTGAAGTGCACAAAAAACAGAAGGGAATTTTTTTTTGGTACCGAAACATTGCCTTTGGTTTTGTGCACTAGTTTTTTTTTGCCACATCAAGCTCTGTCCAATGGTCTCACGTTTTTTGTCTTTTAAAATCGAGTGAAATGACATCTGCCAGCGTTAAAGGGGACATATGATGAAAAATCCACTTTCACTGTGTTTTTGAACATATATTTGGATAACCTGAGTGTCTACTGACCCTCAAATTATGATATAAACCCATCCAGTCCTTTGTTTGTGGTCTGCATAAGTCTTACAACACAGAGAAAAATGCTCGGCTTCAAATTTGCTCTCCATGTGATGTCACAGTGGAATTCTGGTACAAAAAGTCCCCTCTCCTCCCCTGGTATCTCCACCCATGGACTCCACACCCAGCCTAGAGCAAAACGTCTGCGCAGGTCTGCCATTTTTATTCTCGCTAGTGAAGGAGTGATGTCTACTGGGGAAAACTCAGGGGGGGTCATTGCATTTAAAGAGACACACACACCAAAACGGAGCGTTCTGAGAGAGCTGGTTTATACAGGGTCACAAACCTCCTCTGGTGCTTGATTCATGTTATATTTTGACCAAAGCACAGCACAGATGTTTCATTTAGACCACAGGGGACTGTTTGAAAAGGTGGAGAAGGGGGATAATATGTCCTCTTTAAAGTCATCTGCTCTCTTTCGAGACTTAAACGTAACATCTTTATGAGACACAGAAAGCGTTTAAGAAAAGTCGAATCCTCTCCTACGTTCCTGTGTCATGAAATAGACGTTGCTTTGTTTCTAAAGGTTTGGTACTTATGGATATTATCGATCATGAAAATAACGGATTGTTTGGATCTGGATCGAGACATTTGACAGCCTCATGTGAAACCTTTGTTCAGAACTGAAACGATGCCAAGGTCTGTGCACTGCAGACAGCGCTCTCTCTCTCTTTAGGTTACAAATATGACTGAAGGTGCACACACACACACACACACACACACACACACACACATGCAGTCCAAACAGGAGGGTGTCTCCACATCAAAGGAACACATTTGCCTTTATTCAGCAGTGATTTCTTCTTCTTCACGAGGTTCAGCTCGATTGGATTCACATGCCGGAGTTATTTTACGGTTTTGTACGTGTGAAATGGTAAAACTCATCCCTCCTGTTACGAGCGTTCCTCTCACAAAGGTGCTCCTTCCATTAA
Organism: Labrus mixtus; assembly: GCF_963584025.1. Taxonomy (NCBI): domain Eukaryota; kingdom Metazoa; phylum Chordata; class Actinopteri; order Labriformes; family Labridae; genus Labrus; species Labrus mixtus. The sequence goes on from NC_083615.1 coordinate 26,031,381, forward strand.
CCGTTGAAACAAAGTGTAATTAACATGCAGGTGTTACTTTATAGTTCTGCACTGCAAAATCTCAAATTATTCGTCTCATTTTTAGTTAAAATATCTCTTTCAATTTAACATAAGACAAACTCACCTGACAAAAAAGAGTCACTTATAATAACCAAGAAAAACTGCAAATGCAGGAGGAAAAGATTTGACTTTAATGGTATGGTTGGTCATTTTAGAAACTAGCATGATTTTGATAGTAGCATTCCCTCAGTGCTCTCTCAAAAGCCACGCCCCTCACATATGTTTACTGCTTGTACCTACACTGCAAGCTAACGCACGCTAGCACAAGCTAACCGCCGGTGTTTGTCACCTGCTCCAACAGGAAGCAGACCAACTCCACGTCCACAGGTAAAAGACAACACAAGGTTCACCCTCGTTTGAGGAAACACCAGAAACGTCCCGAGTCAACCAGAACAAACCAGAACAGTAAAATCCAGTCAGAGGACAGAGTCTCTGCAGACCCAGTCACCACCACACATGTACGGAGCGTTACTCTCTCCCTTTATGTGTTTCCCTCTCTCTCTTTGATTGCCCTCATCAGTTTCACCTGTGTCTTGTCCGACATCACGGCAGCATAAGACTCGACATGATATGCAGGGGACAGAACTACAAAATAAAACAGAAAGCAATCTCAGGATTATCAAGAGAAAAATACACAGCAAACAGAGAAACAAATAAAAGAATAAATCAGGAAATCACAACGAGGAACCAACAAACGATAGAAGAGTAAACCATGACATAAGGAGATATTTATGAGACGCTCGGAAAGATCTGAGTTTCCACTGAGTTTGAAATGTTAAAAATCATCCCTCCTTTTACGACCATTTCTCTCCCAGAGGTGCTTCTTCTTCTTCTGATGAAGTTTGAAACAAAGTACAGACAAGATCATCAGATTGAGATTAGCCTCCGAGGATGAGCTCAGGGTCAGATCTTGAGGTGTATGAAATTGATATTTCTGTGGCGGGGATGAATCGCTGCTGTAACTCAGATATGAGTCCATTAAAGAAGAACAATAAGGCATCAATATGCATAGAATTAAATTAATGGTGGTGGGTTTATCTCCCTATCCCAGACGCATCCCTAAAAGACACAGTATAATGTATGACCTGACCTTCAAATGCCAGGAGAGTGTTGGGCAATAAACTGCCAATATTTGTGGCTTAATGGCGGCGGATGACTTTTACTGTAATTGGAACGGCAGCGAAACAGCTGGGCTGTTTAAAGACAGAGCAAGGCTGAGGTCTGCGACAATCACTGACTCCAAATGCTCACAGGGAGTGTGTTTAACCCTGCAGACATGCCTGTGATGGCGGTGAGGATTAAAGTGAAGGTAAACAGAGGGACATTTAAATCACCTTTAATTAAAAGTGGAAGTGAGCGGGGATCACATCTCGTCTGCAGGCCGATATTTCTCACCGGCTAACAGGAGGAAAATTACACTTTGTCACTCTTTGCCATAATACACTTTGTACTTTATGAATTATGGTTCCAACACACCATTTTTCAAGTGTGAAGCGGAAATAAAGTCAGCCTGGGTGCGTGGAGCGCTTCATCAGAGCCGCTCACATGTTGGGCTTCGTTATTTCTGACTGGGAAACCCACTTACTGGTTTTGATGGAATGAGGTTCTTGTCGCAGACATCTGCCTTGTTCTGGTTGTTTTAAATGTTCACTGTTTATTATTTCTGGAAGAATCTGGTTTGCTGTTAACATCTTTGGGTGTATTTATTGCACACGGCGGTGCATGGCGTCCATACTGTAACATGATGGATCACTGGAGCTGAAAGCTGATTACGAGCTTGATTTACTGCAGGGCAGCGCTTAAATCATTCAACTCAGCCTGCTGCACGATTGCAGCATTTTTCATGTTTAGACAACAGTTGTTGGTACAAACATTTCTCACTACAAAATGCTCCCCATGCCTCGTATACACAGTTTCCTGATTTAATTCTCATCGTGTCTTTTTGCTCTTCTTGTCTTTGTTAGGTGAGAAAGTCTACAGGTGTCCGCTCGCCGCTGACTTCTCCGCTGCACAGGCCGCCTCCCTTAGCTTCCAGCTGGATCGCTACCACTTCCCCCCCTGGCAGACCAGCAGAGACCTCTCCTCTCCTCTGCAGCCACCCAGCAGCAGCTCCAGCTCCAGCCCCAACCCCAAACTCAGACCAAGGTCCAGGGAGGACTGGAGCCCAGCTGCAGGTCTCTATCATGGTCTGGAGAGTGAGAATGCCCTGCTCCTCAACAAGCAGGCTGAGCTCTCTGATAAAGTCAAAGCAGGAGGAAAAATATCTGCTCAAACCAGGAAGTCCCAGTATGAGCCTTTAGATCTGTCAGTCAGGCCTGAGTCTGTCATGTCTCATTCAGTTCAGATGTCTGGAGTTTTCACTAATGGACTCTCCTCCTCCTCCTCTGTGACCCGCCGGCTGCAGAGTTTCTCAAACACTGCAGCTGAACTGAGAGTGAAACCCTCATACCAGTGTGACCTTTTGGTGCCGGGAACAAAAGAAGACATGAACACGCAGAAAACAGGCTGCACAGGGCATGATTCTGAAGGTGAATTTGAGAAACCTGAGCCGGGGAGGGAGGGCGAAATAGACGAGGCTGCCAAGTGGAAGATGCTGAAAAACAGCATTCTCACACCGGAGGAGCCGGCACAGGCCAGCGCTGATTTCCAGGAGCTTGAAGAACCGAGCGCTTGGAGCCAAGCTGCGTCTGAATCTCCGATCTCGTCCCTGGAGAGCCTGACTCCAGGACAGGTGGATCAGCTCCAGCAGCAGGGCGGCCTCCTCTCCTTCCTCAGACCTCAGGGGAGCCTGAGCGGGTCGCACAATGCCAGCGTGAACGGAGGAGGGGACATGGAGAGAGACGGAGCATTGGGTGAGATTCACAGTATGGATCATGTTTGTTAAATCAGGGTTGTCAAAATGTTGGTGGTCTCTAAAAAAAGTAGATTCTCTGTCATTTCAATGATCAATAATATCAAAAACGACAGATCTTTATTATTATTTTAACTGCAAAGCTGCAACAAGACAAAGAGAGAACAGCTGGGGTTCATTTAAACACACAGGTTGGAAAAAAATGGACGTATCTCAAGTGTTTTTGCCGTCTAATAAAGATGCAAAAGTTACATTTATGTCTCCTACAAACAGAAACAGAGCAGAGGAAGTGAATCTGTACAGATTTCACTCATACCGTGGCAGTTTGCAGGAGTTTGTTAATAATTTTTTGATGATTAAAAAGAAGAAATTACCTTAAATTTGGTGACTATGACTCCTGTGGTATCAGAAAACCACTCTTATGAAGTGACTGCAGGTCTGCGACTGATGTAAAGATATCTTCTGCCACCTAGTGGACAAACATCAGTCACTCCTGTTTCTGTATGTTATCTCCTCTCAGATCCTCTGTGACTAAAAATGTGACCGACAACAGCAGACAGACATACAACATGATGATAATTAGTGAACATACTGCTTTATTTTTGAGCTCGTGTGATGCTGTCAGCCACGAGGGCGCGGCGCTCAACATCCCAAAAAAAAGTTTTTTGTCAGCCTCTCAGCCCTGACAGTGGAGGTGTGAAGAGAGAGTGTGAGTGTGTGAATGAATCCTGAAAATTACAAACACTTCCTTCATACTTATAGCACTTTAGCTTCTCTTTCCACATCGTATCTGTGATCTCAAATAAAAGCTAAGGAGGACACAGGTGTGTGTCACTGATTACCCCCACACTTTCAAGGATGATATAATCTCCTTGTGTGATAGGTTACAAATCGCCGAGCCGATGGAGCCCACTGATGGAGTGGCTTAAGCCCTTGTGCTGGTGTGATATGCTTGCTGAGTGCAGATTTAATAATGCTGTCTCTCAGGAGAGCGAATCCAACAGCTGGGGTCTTTGATATGCATGTATTATGAGTGCAACATGATACACCTTCCCTCTGATCCCCTTCTTATTCAGAAACTCAATATGTGCATGTGAGAGACAGGAGAGTGCCTGTCAACTCCATTAGGGATTAACATCTGTTCCCTTTTCTTTATGATTCCAATGGCAAGATGTAGTTTTCTGTGTGATCGTACAGATGGTTGTTATAATGCGCCAAAAAAACCCACTCTACTTCCTGTCACGGCTGCCCCACACCGTGCACGCGCCTTTCTTACTTTGACTGCACAAAATGTGGCTGGAATGAAAGAGTTACATTCAGAAGCGGAGATTTAGATGAGATTTAGATTTCAAAATTCTTCGATTATTTGGAAGAATTTTGAAAAGCTGTGTTGGTTTTGACTTGTCTTGAGCAAAAACTTGTGCTTTGAATTCCTTAAAAAAAATCGACAAACAATTGGCATCATTCAAACATTTTGAAACCTCGAAGAAAAAAATTATAATTCTGCAACTCTTGTTTCACAGCGGTCTGATCTTTGCCTCACTGATTGAATTATTAACAACATAAAAATGAAAGACACAAAGATACAAACGTTTCACACAACATGTAGAATATTCAGAGGCCTTCAACAGACTTGTGAGCTGGGATTCAGCTCCATCTTTAATGTCAGAGGTGACTGCTGAAAGTGGTTAGCCAGCTTAAACATATTTTAACCAGAGGCTGCTTCATAGAGTCTTTGAAGTGGAAGCCTTCAATCTTTGAGATTTTGATTTGATGGAGCAGTTTAGATTTTAAAGATGTGGACAGACACACGTACCCTGTGTTGATACACTTCTACAGGACACATAGGACTCGTCTACACCGAGCGGTCCGGTTCAGTTCAGTTTGTTTTGTTAAGCTACACATTTAGTGCCAAAAGTCGGGAATGTCACCAAAATAACAGAGCCGTAGCATCCTACTTTTTTGCTACCCTGCCATTGGGCTGCCAAGCGTACCAATCCGACCTTAAGGGCTGATAACAGACGCGCTGCAGTCTGCTGATTGGTTGAAAGAAGCGTCACTTCCCGTGCATCAGGGGCGATAAAGGACAAACACGAGACCCTACATGTTCAAACATCACGTTGATTAAGAGAGAGTAAATTCAAGGCTGTTTTTGTTTTCTGCGACTAATGTCAGCGCGTGGCATGTGGCAAGAAGTCTATTATTGCTCTTTGTTCCCTGTGTTGTGTTCTTCTTCAGTCTGAGTGACGTTAATGTGTTCCCACTTCTCTCAGTGATTACTGTGATGACATCAATGTGAATATGAAAGCCATGGATTTATAACAAAGTTTTAAAAAATCACAGAATTCTCCTTTAATAAACTCCACTATTCAGTATACGACGCGGATATGACCAACCGGCTTACAACGCGCTTACCAAGGAAGGATGTGGTTGGCTGGTGAAACACAAGCAAGATCAGGGTTCACCGGACTGGACTGAACCAAACCGGAAACAGAGCTTTAGAATCAGAGGCAAGGCATGGCAACTACTCGAGGTCCGCAGGCGAGTAGGGGGCCCCCTGAGGGCTGACAAATTTTAATGCACAGCAGTGCCTCAAAATGTTCACATTTTGCATTGACAGTCAGTAGGAAACCTCCCTGAGGGGACCCCATAAGACTGTACTCACTGCTGTTGCACTTCTAAGTGTCGCAATATTCCTGAGGAAAACTTAAGTTTGTCAATAAAGTCCCCATAGATGTGAAATTATTTATAACATCACAGAGATAAACGATGGTTGGAGGGGCCCACTGTGTGTTTTTGCTTGGGTCCCCAAGGTTCTGATGGACTCTTTACACTGCAGCATCTACCATCAGTGTGTGAATGTGTAGGTGTGACCTGCGGAGGAAAAGCATTTTGAGGAGTCAGAAGATTAGAAAGTCTCAATACAAGGCAAGCTCAAATTTAGTTACCATTTGCCCCCAAAAAATCTCAAAATAAAGTCTTTGTTTTGTCTTTTAGCAGACATACTCCGTTTGGTGTTCACAGGACAACAAACACACGATCATTAAACCCAAACAGGTTTGCTGCTGAGAGTCATTTCAAGCGTCCCTCTTCTGTTTTTTTTTTACCATCCTCCATGACTTTCGTTGTCTCCCTGGGGCAGGAGATGTCACAGACAGAATAAACACCTGTCAGTCAAACTCGACACTGAGACGAGTGGCTGACATTGAGAGTCCATCGAGTGTCCTCCAAAACTGAGCGAAGCAGGTGGCCCGGCAGCCTGTCCTGTCTGCAGAGCTGACCAGGTGGCTTTGTCATGGGGCTGTCTCCTGTTGCCCCGTCCTCTCAGTACTGTACGGCACGTCGAGTGGCACACTGACATATTGCCGGGCAGTTTGGACATGGAGTGATGTGTTTGTGATGACAGTTCAGGTCGGCTCCAATGTGCCAGCAGTGGTAATTGGCCAGATGGTGACCTCTGGTTGAACCTGTCTGCATGCTCATTAGTCTCACTGAGCCCTCCCCTGTGTTTTAAACACACACTCTCATCCCTGCACTGCTCCCACTCAACCACTAGATGGCAACGTTTACCACTTATAACTGATGAGCTGCGGAAAAGCTTCTTAATATTTCTGCTGCTGGTTTTTAAGTCTTTCATATTTCACAGGCACAATTAGGACACCTTTTTTTCATGCATGTGACATCTTGATATTTAGAGTTTATAACTTTAAAGGAAGACGCATAAACCTCCTTGTGTCTCTTCTGTGACATCAGATCAGGCCGCCTCGACGCATGAGAAAGAGTGAATATGAGAAGATTGATAAAGAAAGGATTAAGAATGAACAGAGCACGGAGAGAAAGAAAAGGCTGTGATTGGAAAGGTTGAAAGGGCTGAGTCATTATCTCATTGTTTGACCTCTGTGTACCCTCCGCAGAGAGGGAGACAGGGAGAGAAAGGAGAGAGAAAAGGAGCGAGAAGGAGATCACCATAGATGGAGATAGATGGAGCGACAGCGAGGTGAAAGAGGAGCGGATAGTGCGGCCGTCTCTATGAGCAGATGTCGTTTGAGGGCAGCGAGAGGGCAGCGCGGCCTGCCTTTGTGCCGAGCTTCTCCCCGTAGAGATAATGAAGGGTGGAGCTGAGGGAAGGATGTGCAGTCATCACTCACTGTCTGTGTGCCATCAGAGCTCAGGCCTGTGTCATCCGTCACCATTCAGCTCCTCTGGCCCCCGCCGGCCCCGCCACTGTCATCATGGTCATTATCTCAGCCTGTGACACACACACACACACACACACACACACACACTCACACACACACACACACACACACACACACACACACACAGAGGACTACATGAATGCAGGTGCAAACATATATGTGCACAAGCTTTGCAAATACACTCAGAGTCGGGCAGGATATTGTTTTCATTGTTTATTCTTCAGTTAAGAATTTTCAACACAGAAATAACAAACAACCTCTTTAAGGGTCACTTTGCATCACATATTCTTAAAACCCCTTTTAAATCAAATTCAAGGAATAAGTCACAACGTTTTTGGTGCAAAAGCTTGTGAACAGCAGTGCATCGACTGATAAGGGAATTCAAACATTTGCACAGGTGCTTTGGCATTTTTGTGCATTTCTCCAGGAGTCAGCTCTCCCAAAAAGTAAAAATAGAAGAAAGTAGGAAAATATTAAAATTGTAATTAGTATGCAAGAAATATAAACTGTACACATTTGTTAAACTCTTGAAGGAGACACCGTGCAATAAATAAAATAAAATGTTTATTGTCCTGCGAGGTTTTCACATCGATTATCGCACACAGATCTTTTCTTTTTTTCAAATTTTATAATTGCACTTTTTAAAAAATGTAAATACTGCACGTTGTTTTTTTGTTTTTGAGTTGCTGAGGGGTGGGCTGTCGTTGTTGTATTTAAAGTAAAAAAGTAAAAAAGGTGCAATGGATGCTGTTGTTGTCAGCCTTCTTAAGGGGGCGGGGGGGGGGGGGGGGGGGGGGGGCAGGGTCACAGGCCTGTTGTGGATGACTCTGTGACTTAATGTGACGAGTCGTTTCTCCACTTCAACGAGTCGAAAACAAACGACAGTCCCCACCAAGCCAAACACCAGCTGTTCTGAAATCAGCTGATACTGAGGTTACGTATGGATATCAGGGTGTTGTTCTTGATGACGACCTCATGTTGATGCTTCCTCTAAGAAGAAGCAGGAGAGGATTGTTCTTTTTGAGGAAACGGAAATCTTTGAATGTTTGTTCAGTGACAGAAAGCTGCAGGATGATGTATAAACACTCACATTAGACTGAAGAAGAGAGTTTATTTTTATAGTTCATACCCGCTAAATGAAACATTTTTCAACATAAATTAAACTTTTGAAAAAGGACTGGAAAAGGCAGATGCACTCGTCTTTATAAGAACGGTTAAAATGCCTTTTATTAAATGGGCATGACCTAAAGATAGAACGTGATTCGATGTCTGTTGCTCTCGACCTCTTCGTAAGAGAACCGTCTTTTTTATTCTATTATAGTTCCAAGAAGCCTTCCTGTTCCTCCACTTTTCTTCATAAGTTCCCTTTTTATGAGTCATTAATAGTGTAGTGGTCAAG